>NC_056443.1:3967912-4267912 GCF_018296145.1 Oncorhynchus tshawytscha | reverse complement strand
TCACACCATCTGCATACGTCTGGAGGACCACCAACACAAGTGTAGTACAGTATATTGAGCTCCTTTCTATATCTCCGTCCCCTGAGAATATGCAGAATCAGTCACGTATAAACATCATTTGATAACATACTGTATCAATCATCTTTTCAGGGGATATTTGCAAAAATGAACCAAAGGAGAAGCGATAACAAATCAGAAACACATTGAAATGCAAGAAGGGTTAGGTTAAGTCCATTAAGAAATGAATTTGGCACTGATAGATTAGGTGCAGTCAGAGCATTCACTGTGAGGATGTGGATGTATGCCAAGCATAAAACAGGCATTACACAAGCATAAAGTAATTGCCACCGCCACAAAACTGGCGAGTAATAATAATGACAGAGACAACAGGTTCAGTAAGCAAACGCCTTATAGGCCAGGACAGGAATACTGATAGGATTTAACTCTGCCATTGATACAGACACAGTCTTCACTGACTCTCTCTGGGGCTCAATCACTGCCTACTAAGCAGACAAAACATGTTGAAATGACATCATTACAACCATATTACAACCATCCTGCTGGTTATAGCCCAGTATAACCCAAAGAGCTCCAGCCTGCTCTACCCGTAAGGAGCCTTGCCAGGCACGTTCCTGGACAAAAACACACAGCGGACCGTGAGACGTGTTGAGTGGACCAGCGGCGCTCGCGGCTCATCCTGGCCAGGATTCCATGTGGAGCGGAGGGCCCAGCTGATGGAAAATCAAATAAAGGAATGAGATGTTTTAATTACTGTCATGCTTTAAGGGCTTATAGGAAGAAAACATGACAACAAGCCCGCCTGTCATCATACATGACATGCTTAATGAAGGGTGTCGTCGTCATGGTGATTCCACTACCCAGGGCACGGGGACTTCACCATTCTGGACCTATGTGGATGCATGGGCGGGGTTAAGAGGAAGGAATCAGGGTTTCGAGGAATGTGATTTGCCCACTGATTCATCAGAGGCAGGACCCTGGGCGGGCTACTCATGAATATTAACAATCTTTCAAAATGATGCTAATGTAGAGCCTACGGAGAATGTAAACATCAATGTACATCGATGTACAAATCATCAATATTTTTGGCTGCTAGGAGCAGAGTCAGCTGGTTTGTTGATGCCTCTGCTATGATGGTTTCCTGGAATTCTTCCTTTAATGAAGCCATACTGAACAGACTTACCATTCACTCAGTGTAATCATTGACAGTCAAAGCCATCAAAAGTCCTTTCTCGCAATGAGCAGTAATTCAAAAGGCACTCGTACATCTGAGCTATCTTTGTTGCAGGTGCATGGTAACAGTTGAATAGGATGAGAAAAAAGAAAAACCACCAGAGAAGGCCTTGAGGCCGATACGGAAAGCTTATTAAAGAGCAGTGATACTATGAAGAGCAGTGTGTGGGTTTCTCCTTCTTTTTCCTCACAATGAACAGTGAAAATGGCTGCATTGCAGTCTGTGGAAATACATTCCAAAACAGTGTAAGGTAGCTACAGTTGGTATGGGGGATGGGGATGGTGTAATGCAACAGATGGATACATTGAAGAGAGAGAAAGAGAGATTGTGTGTGAAGAGGCTTTGGAGCAGGCTGGATTTAGATCCACTCTCCTTGTAGGGAGGTAAAGAGAACAAATGTACTTTACCTCTCCATCCCCCCACCATGTCCCGACACGCCTCTATCCCTCCTACAGCTTTCACCGTGTAGTGTACACTCAGATAACCACCCACGCACTGTACTGACCCACTGGCTAGACACACACCCTTCATCCTAAGAGGATGTTTCTCTCATGACATCAGAGCAGTGGGAGCTGCCTCTGGTGCATTGACTCAAGCAGATTCATGGTCTGGGAAGCTTGGGATAGATCAGAACTGTTAGCGGGGCAGCACTGGGTAGTGTGGGGCCTTAGGCAAATCACAGGCCTGCTGCCTGGCCCAGGCCGATGCAACAGCTGGCTCTGTTAGATGTGGGACACGGATGTCCCTGGCTGGAGACAGCACACACACACAACCACACACACAGATACACTGGCAAAGAGGTTGATATCAGAGGAATATAATAAAAGCTGTGTTATTCCTCAGACTGGGAGCTGAGTCCTCCCACAAACACACACACACACACACACACACACACACACACACACACACACACACACACACACACACAGGTGCTATATAGCTGTTGATGTATGACTGGAATTAGTGGGATGACTGGTGGGTTCAAAATAATGTAACTTCTCATTTCCATGGGAGTTCCTGTGTACATACACACATTAACAATACATAAAGCTCCAACAGACACTGATACGTCTGAGTGTCTGGGTCAGGTCGCCAATTAGTCTGCCCTAGCATGCTGAACACGCTACATTGGGAGAGAAGTATGTCTTACACAGGCAAATATCTTGATACCTACACTCTAATAGTGTGCTGTGTAAATGCCTCTCTTTCATACCATGCGTGTATTGCTCATTCACACAAAGATACTTCATTTATCATGGGTAGTACAGCTGTGCTCCCACACAGCATCAGGTTATCAAAGAAAATATCAAGAGAACATTATGTGAGGGAATCATTTAGTAAGGGAGAGTCAACACATTCTACAGCAGGCAGCCATTTTATTTTCCCGACAAGACCAAAACTGCATGTACCCGTTACTTAAAGCCTTTTGATATAGTCAATATTAGATAAAGGCTTACGCTAATGGGTTTGACATAGAACAGGCTCTAGAAGTCTACTTGGAACATTGTGAAAAACACTAGTTGATGATATTAATCTCTAGGCAAAGAAATGTCAACAGTCTCAATATTTAACCTTGAAATTATACAGATAAAACAGATCTGTACCATTCCAATAAGAAATATAAAATTGCTAAGATGAAGTAATTCTACGACATGGAAGAAGCATTCCAATGTTGACACAATGATTGAGTTAAATAATGTATTGATCGGTAAATCAATACATAGTAAAGGTATTCAGAAGATAGAGAAAGTGGTTCATGCTAAATTATACATCGATTTCCATTGGCGTCTTCAGGCACTTCAGTGGCCATCAAGGTCATGGCAGAACAGTTCAAAAAGGTTAGTAATTGAGGAGCAAATCACACATACCAAATGTAAGATGTTGAAATACCCGCCCCATCTTTAGGAATAAAGCATTCTTTAAGATGGTAAATTGTCAACAGCTAAATAATGAAAGATAAGAATAGAATGGTCTGATCTAGAATGACAGTGGAACAGAAAGCCACGCACTGCCTGACAATCATGGTACATTTATTGGACCAAAAAAATACACAGGCTGTTCTCTGAAATGGACTTGCCTACAGTACACAAGGATTTAATCCGAATAAATGTAATTGTCCTTGTCAGACAATGACATAAATCACTAACAAATAGTTGTGACAATTTGAAACTGCAGCTGTCTCCATGCTGTTCTTCATCCAACATTGTTAAAGGTTTTAAATATGCATAAATGCAGAGCACACATGTCTCCTGACGAAATTCGAGCACATTACTGTGTGTCTGAAAGCACAAGTGCTCCTCTACAGAGTAGCAGCCTATAAAGCTGTGGGGCATAATTTCAAAGCACAACTAACTAGAGCACAATTTTACACAGAGCCATCCTTCATTTTCTTCCCACACGGTCCTTACTCCTTATTTAATTCCAATGCAAAGTTGATCCGCCACCGCTAGCGACCGTTAGCATCAGAGCGCTAGCCTCCCTATTCCTAGTGCTGGCAGAGCCTCCTGGCATTGTGAATAATGAGCAGTCAAATCACACTTGTAATCATTTGTGGCCGCAGGATTTGATAAATTGTTTATCTGTGTGTGTTTACTTTGGCGCCAGGGGAAATCTGTGGGATGTTGTAGCTACACAGGGCAGAACATGTCCATGCCGGGTGGCACGACTCGACGACATTTACCAAGATTAATCCCAGGCTGGGGATTGAAGTCTCTGTGCTGTATCTGCCTGCTCAGAGAAAAAACAAACCTCAACGTTGGCCCAACATATGGTCTTAGACATGATAGAGGGACAGTGCGGTTGGGTTAACTGACGTATCAGAGCGACTTCCGATTTTTACTAGGTGTCTGAGAACACCATGCAAACAACCAACTCTCAGCAGACAGAGACTATCTGTCTACATTTAAGATATATTTAGCATCTAACGGTAAGTTAGTTTAAATACTCACAATAAACACCATAGATATAGTCCTTAGCATATGAAATTGGTAACAGTATGGATGTATGGAGAGCCATATAATCCTATAGAACAGTGTATATCCCTCTGCAAAATGATAATTCAACCAGGAGGAGCAGATCTGCCTTTGTTGTCTACACAGATTCTCAACCCACGTTTCCTGTACTGATTGCAGCTCTCTGGTGATGAGTGGCGGGGGACTCCTCCCCCTTTCTTTTTCTCTGTTTTTCTGTCTCACCCCTCATGGGCATGGCACAGCCGAGCCTCCAGCGTGAGACAAGACAAGGAGAGGCTGAGCGATGCTCAACGCGAGCGTACAAGCCATCCCCGTCTCCGTTGAGATCACCACGGCAACGCACCGGCCGCCACCGAGTTTACGCCTGTGGTGTTAGTCGTGCTGTTGGGAGCAGTCTCACTGTGGCAGGTAGTGCTTTGTGCGATCTGTGTCTTGGTGCTCTCCACTGTGGGAGTATGAGGGATGTGTGTGTGTGCGTATGCAAGTATTTATGCCCTGCAGAGCCCTGTATGCTTGCAATGCTATCTGTCGGTCTGTCTGTCAGCTCACGTTACCACAGGTTGGAGAAAGAGCCAGTCCTGCTTTGTGTCAGCATCAAGCCTCTTACTGGGAGAAAGGACCACATTTCACACATCTGATCCTATGACTCAGGTTTTCTAAGGCAAGCAGTGCATGGGGATGTTTGGTCTATACCTGCAGTGTTTGACTTGACTGTTTCACACTGGCAGACATTCAGACATTCACAGAGCTGCAGTTAATGCCCTCTGGTAGGCGAATAGCAAAACAACCTCACATCGCATACATTAAAGGTGCTCGGCTTGAATACAACAGAAGTGTACTGAAGCCTACTTGAACACGCCCCAGCACTTCACCTTTAAGAGTGTTTAGGCTATTTCCTAAGCACATCTGCTAACCCCTGTCTCTCACACACAGCCCTGGGGACATCAGGGAGTGGGGCTACGGTATATGTTATCCTTCTCCAACTACAATGGAGGCTTTTTACAGAGTGGAGAGTTACACTTGTGTCTCCCCTCAGCCTCTCCTGTGGGGCTACGGCGAGTCATCATCCTCTCTGTTCTTTACAGGCCTGGCAGACAGAGATAATGGCTGTGGCAGTGTCTGAAATGGTTGCCTATTCCCCACATTGTCCATGTAAGTAGTGCACTGCACTATATAGGGAATATTGTGTCACTTTGGACACACTCAGTCTATCTGTCTATGTTCTCTGGCCAGCTACCTCAATGGGCACTGACCAGACTGTCAGGACGATGCACGGTCTCTCTCTCCACCAATGAGCACACAGAGAGACTGGAGGAGGGGGTGTTAGAGCCTGCTAGTGAAGGGTGGGCTACACCCACTGAGAGGATGCCAGCGTCTGTCGTCACTGTACCTGCAAAGGGGCAGCAGACAAAGGAAAAATGGAGTTCCACTCCCCACCAACAGTTAGCATGATATAAACCAGGCAAATGTGTGGAAAGGTACACCGTTTTCTGCAACCATCTCCTTAGATAGACCATGACAGTGTTTTCACACTAATGCCAAATCCTCTGCAAATCTTCAGCTCAAAATATGTGTGATACCCGTGGGGCACAGTATAATGACTACATCGACCAAAAGCTGAGGTAATTGACTACAACAGGTATTTACCATGCTAAAACCATCCCAGCAAGCTTAAACAATCGGCGTGTCAGGTTGATGGGCACCCCCGAGAGCTCTGGAGACCCGGCACATCGCTTTCGCTGCTCCTCCATATTAATTGAATCCTTCGAGAAAATACAACTTTTTACTGAGTGGAATGAGAAAAGGATGATATGTGAATTTAATCCAATCTCTCTTTATCGCTCTCCTTCTCTCACTCTGTGTTAATTGCTTTGCCCCTGGTAAGCGGACCATAGCCCTCCCCTGTGCCCTGTCAGATAGACCCTGGCAGCGCCAGAGCCAGCTGTGGCAGCATCATACCCATCATTAAAACCATCCAGGATTCTACTTAAAGATCTCCTGGAGGGCGTACGGCTTACATTATCCCAGGAAAACGGGTGACATGTTCTCTGTACTATCCCACTGTTTAGGTCAAAATTCCACAGCACGAAACCATGGGGCTGAGGTTTAGCAGGACCAATCTGAGGCCATATTCCCGTTGAATCCAATTGAGCAAAGCAATTGACTTAACCAAACAGATTGTGGATGGATATCTTGAGGAATACGCAGTCTGTTGTCTCTGGGTGCTACTATATGTAGAGCTATTGAAGTCACAGCAGGAGCTGTATGAGGAAATGAACACTGGACTGGAGGAACAGAACCGCTCCCGTTTAGCCCATCTGCTCTGCTCTGGTGTATTGATTTCCGGGGTGTCATTCTCCTGAACGTCAGGGAATCCGGAGGCAACGCGTCAACACAAACTGTAGTGCTACAGGCACAGACCGCACCTCCAGCAACAAAAACACTACTCTCACACAGTAGCTGTCTGGGCTTTACTACTGTATGCATTTAGCAATGGTTAGAATTGTATTTAATCTGTTTGCAGGATTTATCACGCCTGTGTTCGGGTAAAAAGGAACAACAAAGTGTTCTCAACGATGAGTTTACTGGGTGTGTGAGTTAGCCTCTAGTCAAAGAAATGATGTTTTGCCGATTGTGTCGTAAATAATACATGTGGTCCCTAGCACCTCGTATACTTGACAAGCTCTTTGTCTTACACACCAGATGGAGTGGGCTCTACAACCTCTCTCTGCACTATGTTGTGTACTTTGTGTGTGTCTGTAGAAATCCAATGACAGGGGACCAGACTGTAACAGCCTGCTCTGGGATACGTCGTCATGTAATGTAATGTCTATGCATATTGCATGATATCCACTCCAGCTTCCTACTGCTAATAACCAGGGGGCGTGAATTACTGATTAACCCTTTGTTTAACCTCAGAGGTCATCAATAACCCTGCATTGACTTGCTGTCCCCTGTGGAGAGGCACTGATCCCAGATCAGTGTTAACGCACACTACCAACCACTGCTCTACTGACCCCCAGGCAACTGAGCAGGGTCTTAACATACACTTAGCACTTAAACTACAGCCAAGAGCAGGGCTCAAATCAGATCAACTACCAGCTACACCAGAGCCTAAAGCACCGAACAGCAATCACAGAAAATAATACGACAGAAAACCATCTTTGAGAGGGGCCTTGTTTGACCTGGTGAAAACTGTTACAACCCTCCTAGGTGACTAGACAGCTATGTGTCTCTGGGTTCCATATTTCACCACTGTGTTCCCGGGCAGAGTGGTACTTTAATAGGCATATTAAGAGGATTGATGTGGCGTCTGATGTCTTCGCGGCCCTGCTCCTCCCTGACGGGCAGACAGACAGACAGATAGTAAACACTGTCTTAATTGAACATGGCATGAGATTTTACTACCACTGCATTATTCACAAAGGCCACAAATGTCTGCCACAACCATGGGAATGAGTGTAGTCTGCAAGGGGGGGGACAGGGGAACAGTGCACCATAGACGGAGATAAAAGTACAACAGTGAAATGGCTTTGTAATAGCACATGAGAGGAGGTGGTGTTGGCAGTGGTGGAGCGGGGATAGAGCTAAGTGAGTGAGTATGCATGCAGACCAGACCATAGGCTGATGAAACAGAATAAATGGTTTCTAATATATCTGTGTTTTGCCCTTGCATTGAGGCTGATGAGCCCTGTAAAGTGGTGGAGTGGGGAGATGGATTGATGGTGTGTGTGGAGAGAGAGAGAGAGAGAAGGGGAGAGAAAGAGAGAGCAGGAAAGCCCCAGTGTTCAGTGTGTGTGTGCGTGAGGGATCTCTTCTCATTTCTCCCATAAGGAGTGCAAACCATGAAATTAAAAGCTTGTGGAGTGTTTTATGAGACGTGAGTTCCTGTTTCAGCACGGTGGACAGCGACATAGCATTCTCTAACAGGGAGGGAGAGGGAGAGGGAGGGGAGAGAGGCGGCTTTCAAGTTCCTCCTAAGCAATATCATCCTTTCGGAGAAAAGGAGTCAACCCAGCTCCTACTGAGTGTGCCAGAGACAGGTTAAACTACAGGAGGAGGGAGGAGCCGGAGAGGAGCAGCAGAGGAACCGACACCCACGGAATACCAAGTCTGTCCTCCTAGTCTCCTGATCTACATCATACTCTGCCGCTCGGCCGCAGCCGACCGCCACTCCCCCAGAGCGGCACAGTAACATCACAGTGAGGTCCACTGAACTAGAGACGCAGAGAGACAGACAAAAAACACTCTACTCACTCCATCTTACACACTATAGACTTGCCACTGTCTTCTTTGCTGTTTCAATGATTCACGATGTGATTGGCCACAAGGTGACTGCTCACGGTGCATTTTCTCTCAAAAGGCAGCACTGTAAATGCTGATGACGACCAACAACAGTAGTTGAGCCTGTGTCTCATGTGGTCAGACCACATACAGTATACACTGACTACAAGAAATTCCCATGACATAGACTGACCAAGTGAATCCAGGTGAAAGCTATGATCCCTTATTGATGTCACTTGTTAAATCCACTTCAATCAGTGTAGATGAAGGGGTGGAGACAGGTTAAAGAAGGATTTTTAAGCCTTGAGACAATTGAGACATGGATTGTGTATGTGTGCCATTCAGAGAAGGAATTAGCCAGACAAAATATTTAAGTGCCTTTGAACGGGGTATGGTAGTAGGTGCCAGGTGCCCCGGTTTGTGTCAAGATCTGCAACGCTGCTGGGTTTTTCCCGCTCAACAGTTTCTCGTGTGTATCAAGAATGGTCCACCACCCAAAGGACATCCAGCCAACTTGACACAACTGTGGGAAGCATTGGAGTCAACATGGGCCAGCACTCCTGTGGAACGCTTTCAACACCTTGTAGAGTCCATGCCCCGACGAATTGAGGCTGTTCTGAGGGCAAAAGGGGTGTTCTTAATGTTTTGTACACAGTTATAGACACAGATATACGCACATGCACACACACACACGCACCGCCTCTCTCGGAAGGCATGAATAAATCACATGGCCAATATCCGTCTGCGTTTTAATAATTAGTTATTTTCTAACATTGTCCATTGATTAATGCATTCCAAGAGAGCTTTAAAAGGTTCTTGCAGGATTTCTAGGAGTCTGATAGTTCTCTCAGGGCCATCCAATGTCCCCAATGACCTCGTCAACGCCACGATCCTCATACAATTATTGTTACTTCACTCCTGGAGGAAAACAACGTAACAAAGGAACACACATCCTGTACTGTAGAAACAGTTCCATATGATTATCCTTACCCGACTATTGGGTAATCTAGGGTTATTCTAGTTGGATATACAATAGCACTGACGCCATATTGTACAGTAGGAAATGAGGAATAAGATGCTCTGACATCTGAACATGCATTAAAACATCTGACTCAATGCATCGTCACTTTACCCCTACCTACATGTACAAATGACCTCGACTAACCTAGACACCCGCACATTGACTCGTTACCGGTAGCCCCTGTATATAGCCTCGTTATTGTTATTTTATTGTTGGTTAAGGGCTTGTAAGTAAACATTTCACGGTAAGGTCTACACCTATTGTATTCAGCGCATATTTAATTTTTATTTTACCTTTATTTAACCGGGCAAGTCAGTTAAGAACAAATTCTTATTTTCAATGACGGCCTAGGAACAGTGCTGCCTGTTCAGGGGCAGAACGACAGATTTGTACTTTGTCAGCTCGGGGATTTGAACTTGCAACCTTCCGGTTACTAGTCCAACACTCAAACCACTAGGCTACCCTGCCGCCCCATGACAAATACCATTTGATATTTGATTTGACCCATGATGCAACATGCGCACTGCCCGCCCCATATTTCTCCGTAGATCAGCTCGTGCAATCAAGCGCAGGTTTTAATTGGACGTCAGCTTGCTAGGCCTCCTGCTCCTGGGAACTAGCATCACGGAGAGGTAGGATATGTATGTCAGACAACCCACAACCAAGCGCACTGCGCGGGTGGCTCAAGCGTAGCGTCACAATCTACAACAACCACACTCTTCCTGTACAGTAAGAACCAGGAGGAGGAGTGAGACAGATCTATATTCTAGTGAGTGAGTGAGTGAGTGAGTGAGTGAGTGAGTGAGTGAGTGAGTGAGTGAGTGAGTGAGTGAGTGAGTGAGTGAGTGAGTGAGTGAGTGAGTGAGTGAGTGAGTGAGTGAGTGAGTGAGTGAGTGAGTGAGTGAGTGAGTGAGTGAGTGAGAGCACCCATCATCTACACAAATTAACGAACCACACAGGCATGCACACAGGACAGCCTTCTTGCTTTAGAAAGCTCCCTCATCCTTTTAATCGGTGTGGTGTGGAATCCATCAAAGTGGGTCAAACTCAATTCCCATCTGCCCTGCCGACATTTTAAAGCACCAGGGCTGATTAAAAAAAAGAACTGGGGAAAATAGGCCAAACGTTTCTGATACACACTCTGTATTAAGGAGACTGGGGGGGATGGAGAAGTACTCACATTTCATGAGGTGGTGATGGGGAGAATGGAGAAGTACTCATATATCATGAGGTGGAGATGGGGGAATGGAGAAGTACTCACATATCATGAGGTGGTGACAGGGAGAATGGAGAAGTACTCACATTTCATGAGGTGGTGATGGGGGAATGGAGAAGTACTCACATTTCATGAGGTGGTGACGGGAGGAATGGAGAAGTACTCACATATCATGAGGTGGTGACTGGGGGGAATGGATAAGTACTCACATTTCATGAGGTGGTGACAGGGGGAATGGAGAAGTACTCACATTTCATGAGGTAGTGACGGGGGAATGGAGAAGTACTCACATTTCATGAGGTGGTGACGGGGGAATGGAGAAGTACTCACATTTCATGTGGTGGTGACAGGGAGAATGGAGAAGTACTCACATATCATGAGGTGGTGATGGGGAATGGAGAAGTACTCACATTTCATGAGGTGGTGACGGGGGGAATGGAGAAGTACTCACATTTCATGAGGTGGTGACACGGGGAATGGAGAAGTACTCACATTTCATGAGGTGGTGACGGGGAATGGAGAAGTACTCACATTTCATGAGGTAGTGACGGGGAATGGAGAAGTACTCACATTTCATGAGGTGGTGACACGGGAATGGAGAAGTACTCACATTTCATGAGGTGGTGACGGGGAATGGAGAAGTACTCACATTTCATGAGGTGGTGACGGGGAATGGAGAAGTACTCACATTTCATGAGGTAGTGACGGGGAATGGAGAAGTACTCACATTTCATGAGGTGGTGACACGGGGAATGGAGAAGTACTCACATTTCATGAGGTGGTGACGGGGAATGGAGAAGTACTCACATTTCATGAGGTAGTGACGGGGGAATGGAGAAGTACTCACATTTCATGAGGTGGTGACGGGGGGAATGGAGAAGTACTCACATTTCATGAGGTGGTGATGGGGGGAATGGAAAAGTACTCACATTTCATGAGGTGGTGAAGGGGAATGGAGAAGTACTCACATTTCATGAGGTGGTAACACAATAACCAAAAGGTCAAGCACCTCATCTCAAATCGCTGGGCCTCGTTTCAATTTGCCCTGTTCAAGCTCATTTACATACAGGCAGCTATGGTTATTCCCTCTTGAGGGAGGGAGGGAGGGAGGAGTATAAAAATGGCAGTGACTGAAGTAGCTGGAGGGATAAACATGTCCATGTACATTCATAGCTGTGTGTCCACTGTGTGTGTATCCACTGCGTGCCCACTCTGTGCATGTGTGCGTGTGTGTGTGTGTGTGTGTGTGTGTGTCTGTTCCAGGTGACCAGAGAGACAGAGAGAACACTACTAACCCAGAGGAGTGACACAGTTCACACACCTTCGAGGGCAAGGACCTGTCACAACACACCCCACGTGATCATCACTCACACTTCTGTTCAGGGGCAAATGCTGCTCCTGTGTCATGGGGTTCACTATTGATATCAGCTACATATCAGCTGTAGTACTGTTGTATTAATACACGCAGGGCTTGACCCTACTCCTCCTCCCTTCTCCTCCTCCTTCCTACTCCTACTCCTCCTCGATACTTCCCCTCCCTCCTCCTCCTCCCTACTCCTACTCCCCCTCCCTACTCCTCTGCCCTTCTCCTCCTTCCTATTCCTCCTCCCTATTCCTCCTCCCTACTCCCCTCCCTACTCCCCCTCCCTACTTCTACTGCATACTCCTACTCCCCCTCCCTACTCCTCCTCCCTACTCCTCTTCCCTACTCCTACTCCTACTCCCTACCCCTACTCCTACTCCCCTCCCTACTCCTCCTCCCTACTCCTCCTCCCTACCCCTCCCTACTCCTACTCCCCCTCCCTACTCCTCCTCCCTACTCCTACTCCCCCTCCCTACTCCCCCTCCCTACTCCTCCTCCCTACTCCTCCTCCCTACTCCTCCTGAGTCACATGGCCATTCCAATAGGAATCTCTGGCATTCCAAATAACCATACACTCTTAGAAAAAAAGGTGCTATCTGGAACCTTAAAGGGTTCTTCGGCTGTCACCATAGGAGATCCCTTTGAAGAAATGTTTGGGTTGCAGGTAGAACCCATTCTACAGAGGGTTCAACATGGAACCCAAAAGAGTTATCCTATGGGGACAGTCGAATAACCCTTTTGGAACCCTTTTTTCTGAGAGTGTAGATTCAGTCAAACAGGAACTGAACCCAATACATATAGAATAATCCATCCAAACACAACTAGCTGTGTCACTGTGCTTTATAGTGCAGACTAGAGGAAGAGCTCTCTGAGGAGAGGCGTTCAGCCTAAATCAAAAGGAATTAGTCATGTTCTGCTCAGGTCTAATCTTTGTTGCGATTGAGATGTTTCAAAGTACTTCCTCATCCTGTGGAGAAAGGAAAGTGGAAGGAGAGGACACGGTTTCCTTTGTTGCCATGTGGAAATAGAGGTGTCCCTCATTTCTCATTCACACAGAGGGGCTTTTCTCTTTTCTGCTAAAGAGGGGGTGACAGTGATGAGTCAATGTGGCACTTGGCCCTTTTCAGAATTCAGATACAGAACCACCCATGCCTGGCAGCCTGACACACTTCTATTTACAACTGAGTCATTCAGTCTGAAAAGTCACATTTGCATTTCAGTCCCAATGTCACAGCCATAACTTTAAGTAAACGTTATATTTTTTTCTATTTTTTAAATATTTTTTTTCTCCATAGAGATAAAGCCCATTAACTAATTTACTTCGGTAATTAGGGGATAAGTTATTTGACAATTCTGGGGTGGGATGAAATTGAAGTATTCCCTCCACATTCCATCATATGTTTGTCATTTAAACAGCATCACTTCCAAACCAGAGTCAGGATACATTTGGCCTGGGCTACATTTTCAGTCTGCTTAAATTTCTATCTGTGTGTCAAATCGTCTGATTTATGGTGTGTGTATGAATGTTATGAATAAGTGTCACCAATCCAGCACTCTGCCAGAGAACATAGAAAGTTCACCCGGGCTCTAATTGTTCCTGAGTTGATGTGCGCACCAAGTGAAAGTTGCACTTCTAATGAGAAGTTGCGACTGCATCGTCCGTCTTGCCTGTCAGGCCCGTGTGCCTAGTGCGTCTGGCCGCCCCCCGTGCGACTACAAGCCAAGTGAGCCTCCTTCTTAATTGCTTTGATCAAGTGCTCACTGGAGACCAGGTATGGAGGAGGGATAGAGGAGGAATGGATCAGGGATAGAGGGGGGATGGATCAGGGATAGAGGAGGGATGGATCAGGGATAGAGGAGGGATGGATCAGGGATAGAGGAGGGATGGATCAGGGATAGAGGGGGATGGATCAGGGATAGAGGAGGGATGGATCAGGGATAGAGGGGGTATGGATCAGGGATAGAGGAGGGATGGATCAGGGATAGAGGAGGGATGGATCAGGGATAGAGGAGGGATGGATCAGGGATAGAGGATGAATGGATCAGGGATAGAGGAGGGATGGATCAGGGATAGAGGAGGGATGGATCAGGGATAGAGGAGGGATGGATCAGGGATAGAGGAGGGATGGATCAGAGATGGATCAGGGATAGAGGGGGATGGATCAGGGATGGATCAGGGATAGAGGGGGATGGATCAGGGATGGATCAGGGATAGAGGAGGGATGGATCAGGGATAGAGGAGGGATGGATCAGGGGTGGATCAGAGATTGAGGAGGGATGGATCAGGGATAGAGGAGGGATGAATCAGGGATAGAGGAGGGATGGATCAGGGATAGAGGAGGGATGGATCAGGGATAGAGGAGGGATGGATCAGGGATAGAGGAAGGATGGATCAGGGATGGATCAGGGATAGAGGAGGGATGGATCAGGGATAGAGGAAGGATGGATCAGGGATAGAGGAAGGATGGATCAGGGATAGAGGAAGGATGGATCAGGGATAGAGGAAGGATGGATCAGGGATAGAGGAAGGATGGATCAGGGATAGAGGAAGGATGGATCAGGGATAGAGGAAGGATGGATCAGGGAGGGAGCAGGGGTAGAGGAGGGATGGATCAGGGATAGAGGAAGGATGGATCAGGGATAGAGGAAGGATGGATCAGGGATAGAGGAAGGATGGATCAGGGATAGAGGAAGGATGGATCAGGGATAGAGGAAGGATGGATCAGGGAGGGAGCAGGGGTAGAGGAGGGATGGATCAGGGATAGAGGAAGGATGGATCAGGGATGGATCAGGGATAGAGGAGGGATGGATCAGGGATAGAGGAGGGATGGATCAGGGATAGAGGAAGGATGGATCAGGGATAGAGGAAGGATGGATCAGGGATAGAGGAAGGATGGATCAGGGATAGAGGAAGGATGGATCAGGGATAGAGGAAGGATGGATCAGGGATAGAGGAAGGATGGATCAGGGATAGAGGAAGGATGGATCAGGGATAGAGGAAGGATGGATCAGGGATAGAGGAAGGATGGATCAGGGATAGAGGAAGGATGGATCAGGGAGGGAGCAGGGGTAGAGGAGGGATGGATCAGGGATAGAGGAAGGATGGATCAGGGATGGATCAGGGATAGAGGAGGGATGGATCAGGGATAGAGGAGGGATGGATCAGGGATAGAGGAAGGATGGATCAGGGATAGAGGAAGGATGGATCAGGGATAGAGGAAGGATGGATCAGGGATAGAGGAAGGATGGATCAGGGATAGAGGAAGGATGGATCAGGGAGGGAGCAGGGGTAGAGGAGGGATGGATCAGGGATAGAGGAAGGATGGATCAGGGATGGATCAGGGATAGAGGAGGGATGGATCAGGGATAGAGGAGGGATGGATCAGGGATAGAGGAAGGATGGATCAGGGATAGAGGAAGGATGGATCAGGGATAGAGGAAGGATGGATCAGGGATAGAGGAAGGATGGATCAGGGATAGAGGAAGGATGGATCAGGGATAGAGGAAGGATGGATCAGGGAGGGAGCAGGGGTAGAGGAGGCATTGGGCCAGATTACAAAAAGAACACTGAGGACAGCTGCTTAAATAGAGAAACCCTGGTGGACTCAGAGAGCCAATGACAGATCCACAGCCAAAACACCCAGGGACTGGCTGCCAACAACACTTCAAGAGCCGATTCAGATTCACCACATATAGAGCTTTGAGGGGAGAAAACCGGGCTTTGGTTTGAGGGACAGCCTGGAATCCAAACTAAATTAAACAGTGATATTTGGTTTGGATTCCAGTCTATATGAGGCAGAGACATGGGGCCAAGTCATCCTCTCACTCTCCACTTAAATCGAGGGCTGGGGGATGCTATCAGTGTCGATGGCTGTCAAGGCAGCAGAAGAGATGGCCGTTGGACAAATATTAGCATAACTGTTTCGAAGTTTTACGCCAAACAACTTTTGGATGCCTTATGACCCCTTTTGCCAGAGCGCTGCTAATTTTAATGGGTAGCAGGCGTTACCTAATTGTCGTTATTATAATTTGGTTAATTAGGGTGATCTGTGCTCACTGCCTACGCTACTCATTTCAGATTGAACATTGGTTGAGTAACACAAGAAAGCACAGCGATGCGGCGAGACCTTCGGGCCAGCAGAGGTTGGCACAATAGAGCCAATCACATGCCACCGCAATTTGTAAGAGGAAGAACAACCACAGCCCAGATCATGAAATAGCCTATGGCTAAGACAAATGCACTTAAATATTTTGTGTTGCCCATTCCCCCTCTGAATGGCACACATACACAATCCATGTCTCAGTTGTCTCAAGGCTTAACAATCCTTCTTTAACCTGTCTCCCCCCTTCATCTACACTGACTGAAGTGGATTTAACAAGTGACATCAATAAGGGATCTTTCACCTGGATTCACCTGGTCAGTGTGTCATGGAAAGAGCAGGTGTTCTTAATGTTTTGTGCACTCAGTGTAGCTCATGTTCTATTATAGTTATAGCTGAAAACACTATGCATAATGTATAAGTACCATCTATCCAGATGTAATGTATATCAAAATATCAAATTACTTTATTGCTGCTATGTCATTTCTCATTTCAATTACCTTGCCGTTCACCAAGCCTGTTACCCTCGTAAATATAATCACGTTAGACAAATTAAAGAATGCCATCTGTGGAGAATGATATATAGTTGGACTTTCAGTGCCTGGAACTTTCGCTACATTTCTACATACTTCGAAACAAGGTTGAATTCAGTAATACAAACTCACTTACACTCAGGTAACACACATACACAGGAGAACATATATCATGCAACAAGGTCTACTGTAGTCTCTCTGGCGACAGCTGAATGCTGAATATTCTAGTGATGTATGGATCAGTGGAGCAGCTGGGCACTACCGCACTTACCTCATGACCCTGTCTGAATACTAGATCAAAGTCCTCCCTATTAGCCTGCTTGAACTCACTACCTATCTCTTTCTGTCTCTCTGTGACTTTCTCTCACTCTCTCTCTGTCTCGGTCTCTCCCCCTCTCTGTCTGTATTAGTTACCAATCAAAGGTCGTTATGAATCTGCTTAGAAAGCCACTCTCCTGGGACTCCTCATTTTGCACGTCTCATGTGTGTGTCTGTGTGTGTGTGTACGTGTGCATGCGCATAGAGTGCCCTTAACATCAAAGAGGCCCTTGACTAACAGTCTCCCTCTGAACCCCCTGACATGGTCTGGCCAGTGTCTATAATCCCATTGGAGCACCTTCGTCCCTGGGACGGACTCCAACACTGCCAGTGGGTTAACATTAACACACACACCAGCCTAATGACATCCTCTTAGCCCGTGGCTGCAGCTTCAACCAGACAGACCCTGAGCAGCACATCACATGGGTCAAGAAAAGGTACCATAAACCAATCACTGCTCCTAAGTTTATGAAAGAGAGGCGATAGTTATTTTATTCATTAATGAATTTATTCAGTAGTCTGGAGACGGAGCCTGAGTCAAAACCAGAGATATGAGGAAGGCAGAATAAGGCAGGACCACTTTTTTCCCCTTAATAGGTCAGGGGTCGGCCTTTATATGATTGTAAATGTCATTAGACAATTTTATGAGATATTGGTAGAGTTAAAAAAGGCTGGATGAGAGATGCTCAGGAGAGTCTTGGGTTGCACTCCAAATGGGAACCTATGGGCCCTGGTCAAAAGTAGTGCACTATATAGGTGATAAGGTGCTAAATGGGATGCATACTTAGTGTACACACAGCAGGCTGAGTATGTGGAGCTCCAGATCTGCTTGGCTCTGCCAACTCTAATATTGACTTGTGGTGAATGTGTGCAGAGTCTTGTGGGGAATACTAAAGGAATTGGATAACTGCATCATCTTGATAGCACCACTGAGAACCATCTACTTTGCAATTTAATTCCACTTGCCTAGACAGCATATAATTGCAAATACAGGCCAGGTTGAGAAGGTGAATGAAATCAGGAGCTAGTAAACAAAAAGCGTTGGGGTTATTTGAGCCAGCGACTATTTGCAACGGCGGTTTAGATTATTTTTGGAACGGCTGTTTTGTGTGACTAGAACCTGTGAAATGGGATTTTATTACTTTGAATCTTTTTGATATGTGAGGGAGTCGTTCAGTCACGGGCCTAGAGTGTACGAAGCTGACATCAAGGCAAAGGGTGGCTACTTTGAAGAACCTAAAATCTATTTTGATTTGTTTAACACTTTTTTGGTTACTGCATGATTCCATGTGTGTTATTTCATAGTTTTGATATCTTCACTATTATTCTACAATGTAGAAAATAGTAAAAATAAAAACCCTGGAATGAGTAGGTGTGTCCAAACCTTTGACTGGTACTGTATATGATGACCTAGACAAATACTGTTAAATAAAGATATTTTAGATCATGAGGCAATAGCAACTAGAGGGTTAGAGTGCATGGGCCCAGGATATTGGATGTAACCAGTTAACAGAGACGAAAAATACAATTGAGTGTGGAAACTGTGTGGCTTTTGCCCCATTGTACCATCTATGTGATAAGTGAGCCTGACATCTCATAATGCATTTCCAACAGCAAAAACCAGCTAGAACAACAGGAGTCCTTCATGGTGAAACCAATAAACCAAAGGTGTCACCCTCATAGGACATTACAATGAAAACAACAGGTCAGTGATGGTATCCATAATCATTCATATCCATTAACCCTGGGGTGAACGGGTCCAATGAGTACAGAAGGAAGAAACATACCAACTAAAACTGCCTATAACACATCAATTACCCCGGCACCCATTGTGATGGACCGGTGATGAAAGCTTGGACCAAAACAAATGCCTTGTGTCCGCCATGCATGTAATCATCAACATTCTATCATGAGTCAGCAACATTTCCATTTGCACTTTATTTAGGCTCACTTCAAAAAGCAGCGTCTGCGTTTTTATCAAGAGACCCCCACTCCAATCAACATCAATGGATCCAATGCTTTATTGGCAATATCCGCTGCACCTGGAAACAGTGTTTCAACATCCATCTCTTTTAGCCTCCACAGAGCAGGGACAACAAAGCCAAGCGGGCTCTTGTATAGGTGCTGTGAGAGATGGAGATGGTGGAGTCAGACAGGCAGGGATCATCTCTAAGGTGTTTCCTCCTTCCTCACACAGTTAAATTATAAATGGCTGGCTTAGTTACAACAGCCATAGGAGACTTGGATCAACATCCACTGACACCATTCATGGATACCAATGGAAGCCAATGGAAGCCAGGCTTCCCCCAAAAAATGTACAAAGAAAACAATATACAATAATAATTATTTATCGTCTCTGTGTTTCATAAATGTCCTTTCATTCGCAAGAGGCGGAATGTATCTCACTGGAGAAAGTATCCAAATGAACTAAACAGTGCTCCTCTGTCTCAGAATGTGTGGGACATCTACACGACTTTACCAAAAGTATGTGGACAAACATCTCATTTCGTCAAACATCTCATTCCAAAATCATGCACATTAATATGGAGTTGGTCTATAACAGCCTCCACTCTTCTGGGAAGTCATTCCACTAGATGGGTAGTGGAATGAACGCATTTTACGCGCTACGCGCTTCAGCACTAGGGGCGCTCTTTCTCTTAGACGTTTCCACTTCACAATAACAGCACTTACAGTTGACTGAGGTGTCTCTAACAGGGCAGAAATGTGACGAACTGTCTTGTTGGAAAGATGGCATCCTATGATGGTGTTACGTTGAAAGTCACTAAGGTTTTCAGTAACGCCATTCTACTGCCAATGTTTGTCTATGGAGGCTGCATGGCTCTGTTTTTATACATGCTCATTTTAAACACCTGTCACCAATGGGTGTGGCTGAAATAGCCAAATGCACTCATTTGAAGGGGTGTCCGCATACACTATATATACAAAAGTATCTGATGCTGTCTGGTCAGAAAGACTATGACATTGTTGCCGCCTGTAGCATCATTTTTTATTTTTTTAACCTTTATTTAACTATGCATGTCAGTTAAGAACAAATTCTTATTTTCAATGACGGCCTAGGGACAGTGGGTTAACTGTCTTGTTGAACGAATGCAAGGGAATCTAGCAAGCATTTGACCTCCTGTCAGGGATTTCCTCCTCTTCTTCCGAAGAGGAGAGGCGAAAAGGATCAGAGGACCAATATGCGGCGTGGTAAGTGTCCATGGTTCTTTTAATACGTAAACGTACACATGAACAACTGATTACAAAAACAAGAAACGTGTGAAAACCTAAACAGTCCTATCTGGTGCAAAACACAGAGACAGGAACAATCACCCACAAACACACAGTGAAACCCAGGCTACCTAAGTATGATTCTCAATCAGAGACAACTAATGACACCTGCCTCTGATTGAGAACCACACTAGGCCGAAACATAGAAATACCCAAATCATAGAAAAACAAACATAGACTGCCCACCCAACTCACGCCCTGACCAGACTAACTAAATACAAAACAAAGGAAATAAAGGTCAGAACGTGACACCTCCCTTGATCATTTTTTAAATAAAATAGCCAATCAGAGTTGAGTGAGCTCAGCTGTGAATGGTCCTGTCACAACAAAAAAAGGGTCAAGGGAAGCCAGTTTGGATTTAGCTTCAGACCAATCACATCACTAGCCAAAAGTTATTATTCACAGAAAAAAAACTTGAATTGTTGCATCTCGTTGTGTGTCCTCTGGTGGCTAACTAGCTAGCTAAAATAGTCTCTTTCCTAAATTAGCCATGGATGGAGATTTTATTTTTTTATTTTACCTTTATTTTACTAGGCAAGTCAGTTAAGAACAAATTCTTATTTTCAATGACGGCCAATGACGGAGATAGGGATTTGGACTTAATTCTCTGCAATGGCCAATTATTATAACGGTGATTCTAATCCAACCATAAATTCATACATGGTGCCATTGGCCTGAGAGGATGGAAGTTCAACATGTAACTACATGTACAGTAGTATGCTAATGTTAACTAGCTGGACTGGCGTATAGTATCTCATGAAAGGAAGTTAAACGAGCAAGCAAGTATTTTAGCCAGGTAGCCTAGGACAACCAAACCTAAAAGCGTGTACTGTATGACAGAGTCATAGACCGTTTAGGCAACATGAAAGAGGAGGATGGCATTGGCATTTCTCTACAAGTAGGGTGAGTCAACACGTTTTTCTACTTGCACGCACGCACACACAAATCAGAACCATGGACCGCCACAACCTATTTAGCTTACGTTTATTGGACTAAATACTTTGGGGTATCTTTGAGTTGTCACTGTATTAGACTAAGCATACAGTAGGTGATCTGATAATGTTGAAATGTTGAAGTTGAAATGGTGTTGGAATAGTGGAGGCAGCTCCTGTTTTCTTTGTGACTTGCAGTAACTCTGTGGTTCTAAATCAATAATTGTTTAGTAGTCTGAAAAATTACCTTGCTTGACCATGCTGAAGGTCATGTAAATCTATCATTTTCCTTTAAAACAACAATACAATACACAGATAATACAAATTGCCACACCCATAAGTGGGTGTTCTGGACAGTGGGTGTTCATGCTCGGTTTTAAACACCTGTCAGCAACGGGTGCGGCTGAAATTGCCTAATCCACAAATTTTGAAGGGGTGTCCAAATACATCTGATGCTGTCTGGTCAGAAAGAGTATGACATTGTTGAGCTCGCCCCCACCCACCCCAAGAAAGGAAGGCCTCGGCCGAAAGATATTTTCTAAGGGCGGGAAAAACCAAGTCCGGCCCGACGCCAGGGCGGGCATGGAAGTGAGCACACCCATAACCACCAGGACCAGCAAACACACCTCTCACAACATAAATAGCGAAACGCAAAACATACAATAATCTCATCCCCACCATCACCCCTGATTTGTGCACCTCAAACATTTATACTGCTCATTTGTGTTTATTTATTCCAACACTCATCAATGCCACCCTTCAGATAGTCAGAGATCAACCCATCTTTCCCAGTAAATCATAATTCTTCCATTTCCTCTCGTAATACATCCCTCCATTCTCCCATGGTGTCTCACTAGGGACTTGAACCTCCCTATCTGCAACATTTCTGCAGAAATTGTCCCCAAAATAAAAAATGTACCCAAGAGCACAATGATATTTCCTATTGATTGACTGTGGTCCTTCAAATCCCCCAGCAATACAGTTTTCAGGTCCAACTGCACCCTGATATTATGGCATAATAACCATTCCTGGACCTGACTCCAAAAACAAGCCATAGATGGACAGTACCAGAAAATATGTTCTATTGATTTCCTCATGGCAGAGTCTGCACCGGTCTGACTGTTGAATACCACATATACGGAGAGTTATTTTTGTATCGAGAACTTTATATAATAGCTTAAATTGAAAAGAACAACTTGATGCGTCAATTGTTGTTTTATATATCAATTCATAAACCCGATGCCATGGTATTGGGACATCGAAAATCTGTTCCCAACTATCTTGAATTTTGTCAAACTTCTTGACCGTAAGTGAAACTGATACATTTTATGATTCATTAGTCATTTGAAGTCATTTATGATTTTTAATTGGCAGCAGACAAACTAATTAATTCATTTCTCTTTTAAGTAATATCCTCTTCCATTTTTGTGGCAGAGCTGCGATGAGTTGGTCATAATTTTGTATTGAGCAGACATCTCCATCCACCTGGATTCATTGGTTGCATGACATAATTATACCAACGTCGTTTACAATGTCATTCATAAACAGGAAACCTTACTTAAACATTCTCTCCAAGGAAATGGGTAAATCCTTTATCAATGCATTTGAGTTTAGCCATATTATTTGCTGTAATATAGATTCTGCCTCTTCTGGAGGATAACATTGGAATTGTAGTCAACTGTTTAGGTTCTTTTAAAAATAAGGATACATTAAACAGGGTTCCATTGTCAATACACCAGAAATAGACCGTTTTAATCTGTAAAACAGCACAACCCTTTTAAACATTGGATGTGCCTCTCTTGGTAGCCTACTGGAAAACCAGTTTGGGTTTAGATATAGTTTCGGTATAATATAAGCTTTCAGAGTGAGGTTTAATGCCTTGATATTTAATAGTTCTAGCCATCCAAACTCAGATTCATTATATAAATATACATGTTTAACTTTATCTGCTTTTCCATTCCAAATAAAATTTAAAAAATTTTGCTCACATAACATGAAAAAACATTATCTTGGATCCATTAATAGATATGCAAACAGTGATATCACTAGAGAATGAATCAGTATACATTTCTGACAGGTGTTTCCCTTTCCATGGTTTCAAGATCTGTTTTGTATCAAAATTGATGGTTGCAAGATCATTCAACTTTTCAGGACTGTGTACACGAAGCACATCAACAGCACCATCCACCCAGGTAATCAGGAGACCACATAGCAATTTAAAGTCTGTGTCTTTTAGAGATCCAATCTGTAATATAGTAAACTTATCATATATGGGTTTTATTCCAGATGAACTGGAAACATTATCCAGCTCCTCAATAAGACCGTTCAGGGTTAAAGATTGTGGACTCGAGAAAAAATTTGAATCATCAGCATACATTGATACCTTTGTTTCTAATCCATACATTTTTAACCCTTTAATTTTATAATTGGATCAGATTTTTATAATTAACTATTCAATGGCCATTGATGCACATGGTGAAAGAGGGCAACCCTGTTTTACACCTCTTAACAATTCAACATTCTCAGAGAAATAACCATTATTTATCATTTTACATAAAGGAGTGTTACACATGACTTTTATACATTTTACAAGAGATTCTACAAAATTGAAATAATCCAGGCACTTAGAAATAGTCTAGCCGTACTTTATCGAAGGCTTTCTAAAAAATCTTCTGTAAAGATTATGCCCGGTTTCCTTGCATTCTCATAGTTTTCAATTATTTCTAATAATTGTGTAATGTTATCTCCAGTATATCTTCTAAGAATCCTGTCTGATCAAGATTAATAATATCCGGTAAGACTTTTTTAATTCTATGAGCAATACATTTTGCCAATATTTTTGCATCGCAACATTGATGAGTGAGGGAACTCCAATTTTTTTTCGTGGGACTGGGTCTCTATACCGGGGGTGCTCCTGAGTAATCAACCCTTCTTTTTGTGTGTCAGACAGTTTAACATTTATGAATAATTAAGACACTCTTCATCAGTGAAGTTCAAGAAACCTGAAAATAAAAACATTTTTACATTATTTTGCTTTTTCAATCAAAATGTCCTTTGGTGAGAATGTTTTCTCCATCATTTAACTATTATCTGAGGATTATTTTTGGTGGCATTTATATGTTGAAGGTGTGTTTTTTTAAATAAATTAAACCAGATCTTTCCTGATTAAATTCCTCAAACTCCTTTTGTTCTGCATCTAAACTATTCAGAACTTCTGTAGAACATTTATCAACACCATTGCTGTGTAATGTTAGATGTTCTATTTCTGCTGTAAGTCTTTTCTCTATAGACCCAATCTGTTTTTGTTTTTGGGATGAAAATTGAATTGAATGATCTCTAAAGACGCACTGAAAGGCATCCTGTACAATAAGTGGATCCGCTGAACCTGTATTATGTAAGAATAAATCAGTGAGAAACTCCTTAGTTTTCATTAAAAATGTACTGTCGGTCAACAAACTGATCTAATTTCCAATATTCCTGTCCTCATGGAAAGTTGGTCATAGTTAAATGGAGGACTATAAGCTGATGGTCTGATCGCATTCGGTCCTCAATACATACTTTTTTCACAATAGAAAATGATACCAGAAAGTAATCAATCTGACTAGCTTGATTTAGCCTCTTCCAAGTATATCTTACAAGGTCCGGGTTTTTAACCCTTGTGTTTTCTTAAAGGTAAAAAATGACCCGAGTACAAAGATGTACACCACCAGAGTACAAAGATTGTCTTAGGGTCATTTCTCACCCGGCAGTTATAAGATAATTTACACACAACAATAACCACAAAGACACACACGCACACACACGATGAGAAATTGAGATTGAGTGTGCTACTAATTGAACTCAGCCAGCAGCTCCTGAAGAGGAAGATTACCATGGTTGGCACAGTTGGAAATAACAAGCCTGAGCTTCCCCCTGCACTCCTCACAACAAGGGGGAGAGAGGCCTTCTCATCAAAGTTTGCCTTCACCCCCACCCCCACTCTAGTTTCTTACCTCCCAAAGAGGAACAAGAATGTGGTCCTTCTGAGCAGACTGCACAAAATGGCTGAGATCAGTGATCGTGAGGGCAGGAAGCCAGCCATCATCCTGGACTACAACCACAACAACGGAGGTGTGGATAACCTGGACAAGGTGATTTGAACTTACAGCTGCAGGAAGATGACTGCCCGCTGGCCCCTGGTCATCTTCCATAACATTATTGATGTGCCCTCATACAATGCCTTTGTGATATGGAACAAGATCAACCCTACCTGGATGCCTGATAAGCTGAACAAGAGGAGGGTGTTCCTGGAATAGCTGGGAAAGGCAATTGTAACCCCATACATTCAAAGAAGGGAGCACCCCCCCCGCACAGCAGCCTCTGCAGTGCTTGTGAAAGCTGTTCAGGGGGCTGAATCTTGTCCTGATCCACCTGAGGCTGCAGCTGGGGCAGGCAAGAGGAGGAGATGCCAATTCTGCCCCCCAAAGAAGGACTGTAAAACAAATACTATGTGCTGCACGTGAGAAATACATCTGCAAAGTCCATGCACACACACACTTGCATACTGTCCTACATGTGCTAATTATAGTTGATTGATTTATGTTCCTTGTGGGTGGGGACAATGGTTCATTGTTTTGGAGAAGACTAGTATTTTCTAGTTGAATTCCTCATTGTACAGTATATAAGAATATCACTATGTTGCCAAAAAAGTTTAGGACTGTTATTGTTTCCCTTCAATAAAATTAATCCAAAACGACTTTCTGCACATTTCTGCTACTTTCTTAGGCTATACAAGTGGTATCTCTTGCTAAAAAATGTATGTTTACACCTAAGCAGTACCTTTAGCAATTATAATAATAATTAGTAAAGAAAACAATTATGACAGGTGTGTTGTAATAAAAACGAGTGGTGTCCACTGATTAAATGCTGTCTTTCTGCATTGTGAAGAGGGGAAACCCAGATATTCACAACGTTGGTGATGAATGACAGGTTGTTTCTTCATGCAAAATAGATTTTGGCTTTACAATTCAATGAAGCTGCTTTATCTTAGGGGTTTAGTGAAGGTGGGTCATTGTTTTACCCCTTAGGACAAGGAGATTTTACAGAATGTTAAGACTACACATGGGTTAAGCCTCCATATATTGACCAGTTCCAACATGTCCATAATATTCCTCATCTCTTTGAGCGCCAAAGGGTTGATAGTTGGTAGTATGACAGCCTTTAAGGTGTGTTGATATACTTAATACTGTGTTGTAGTCCCCTATCATTATAATAGTTATTTCAATTTTGGTGACTAATTAGATTATTGTAAATATTTTCAAAGAAGTTTGAATCATCATTATTTGGTCCATATTGATTTATGAGCCATAACAGTTTGTCATCAAGTAATATATTCAAGGCAATCCATCTTCGTTGAGGATCTATTTTAACTGATTGTACCTCAAGATCCAAAAAATGGTTTAGTAGGATCATAACACCATTTGAATTTCTTAACCATGCTAAAATACATTTTACCATCCTGTTTTCCCAGACCACTTCATCAGAAGATATTGAATGAGTTTCCCGAAGACAATAAATACGGTAATCCTTCTCCTTTAGCCATGTAAAAACCGATCTTCTTTTCTTATTATAAGCCAAACCATTGGAATTACATATGGCTATACTTAATTCCCAGATCACCATGATGGGTTACATATTAAGATACTGATCCTTGTCCATATCATAATTTTTATACACTTATCCATCATTTGTATACACCTATCCATACTAACTGTAAATCATACCTTCAGTTGTCCTCCAATACCTCTACCACAAAAACAAAATACAATTACCCCGAAAAAGTCTAATCCCTATCCAAACCTTTCTCCCTAGTGGATCTTGGACCCCTAGTGTTGCTCCCAGCAAGAGTCCATGTTACACTTGGCAATTACTACACAAAAACTAATCAAATAAATACAATATAACACTCTCATAATACAATTGTTTGTTACATGCAATATGCTTTGTGGACTTCACCTGACAGATGATGCTCTCCGGTTTTGTAATGAAACAAAAGTGTGGTTGAATTTATTCTACCACTGTGTCTTCTTATTGTCTGGGCCTTAGGCCTATATATCAATGTATCACGGTCACAATGCATATGAACTAACAGGTTATAGAGCAAACAAAGCAATTATCACAACACACACTGAAGGTTGTAATATTGCTTTTTTTCTGGATTGGCTTCCCAGGTAACTTTACTCCCTATTGTAATAATCAATATGAAGAGATGTCTATTCAACTTTGATAGTATACTAAGCTATATCTTATTTTAAAAGTCGAGAACTGAGAGAGTAAATCAGAATAGTATACAAATGTTAAATATAGAGCGAGGATATTAATCATTTAATTAAATTTTACATGCTGGATTCAATAGTGCGACAGAAATCAAATCTCAGATTATTTATTTAATGAAGGGAATAACACAGCAGACTATCTTCTCGTGACATTACACAGAGTATGTGGGAAGCATGCATGTGTAAGTAGGTAGGACTGGAGTCTGTTTGGATAGTTAGACCTGCTCTTTTCTGTCCATGTCATCTCATGGGATGAGAGGAGGAAGCAAGGATGTGTCCTAATATTATGGTCGCCGTCCAAGTGACTCTGTGGTAACGCACATCCCCAGAGGAATTCTAACTGCGGTCGCTTGATCACGCACACATGCCTGCGGGTGACGCCTTTTCACCTCGTATTCAACACTTTACAAAACCCCATAAAGCTCACCCAGTATACTACTCCGCCACATTGACTTCCTAAATGCAGAAGATACATCCCAATGCAAGTGTAAAAACGATGTAACGCAACTTACAATAAAACGTATTATGGGTAGTATAACGTTGTGCAAACCGTGCCCGTGCGCACATAGGGTTGGTTCCTAATTACTCACCGAATGTGTAATAAATAATATGCCAATTCCTTTTAAACCATGTGATATGCTAATTTGACAATCAAAACAATTTAGCACTACAAATTACAAGCAGCGCGCCCAAGCAATTAAGTTAGCCTAAACATAGCGAATGTCCTTTAGATAGAGCAATGGCCAGGCAATAAACATTTCATGTTCGTTTCGAGAAAAACGTAAACATCGACAATCAAACCTCATTTTGAACCAACGCCCATCACATGGTCGCATTCACTGGCATGTCAACATTCGGAGGAATGGTAAAGGAACTTGCCTGGAATGTGTAGTATCTTGTCCCGTTCGGCGGGTGCACCTTCGGGGAGTTGGTCCCGGTGCTCATATCTGAGAAAATCATATTTCCTTCGAAGCAATCCAAAAGTGGTCAGAGATTTTAAAAACCGATGTAGCCTATTCAGAATATCAAAACATGTGCTTGCACACATCTGGGTGCTGCAAAGGATAACTTTAAACCTGTCCCGACCGAGGTCTCGTGGTGGCAGCACTATCGGCACCGCACACCCACACCCGAGAGGGTCCAGGCAAGGCGACGCGCAACGGTTGCAATCTTCACACCCGATCAGACGCGCAGTGGACGCTGCTCTCTACAAAGCAGCATGCGTTATCGATTGGCCGGCTGAGAAAAAGTCGGTGTAATATAACGGGGTCCATGATTGCCTTGCGCTCGTCGCACAGCACAATTCTGATAGTGCCTCGGACCAGTCCATCTGTTTGCCACGATAATCACCTCCCTCCTATCCGCCACTGCCTCCACCAGTAATTATTCTGAGCATCAGCAGGAGGCTAACCAATACTACATTGCCTACAAAGAACACGCAGAGTGCGTTTACGGGGGAGGGAACTTCTCTCTCTCTCTCCCTCTCTCTCTATGTTACTGTGAGAGATGATTGCATTCCTAAGGTATTCGTTTTCTCTCCAAAAAGGAGAGGAGCATCAGTGTCCAAGATGTGTGGGCTATTGATGTGCTAGATAGTGTGTGTACTCAGTCATTTCAGTTATTACCAGCTCTCGATTTGTACTAAATGTGTAGTGTTTAGGCTACAGTAAATTACAGCTGTATTACATGTACTGCACAGTAGGATACAGCCTCCATATCCCATACCAAAAAAAGTGACATATATAAAATTGTCCAAATAATATATGTCCATACAAATGTATGTATTCCAAATACATTTACAAATGTGATAACATCTGCAAATCTGTGTACGGGACCAATAAACTTTGATTTGATTATACTGTAGGCAACGCCCTCATTCATTGTAAGGCGTGAGTGTGCGGATCTTGGCAGGCAGGAACTGTGTGCAGTAATGACTTCACTGGGGACCAGCTAGCAGCACAGAGCACATAGCACAGCACCTTTCAGCTCTGGCCTGAGTCAGGCAGATCTCCCTAAGAGAGATCCTTACAGAAGGAGAAATAGAAGGAGGGAAAAAGAGAGAGTGAGAGGGTGAGAATGGGGGGGAGAAGAGAGAGAGGGGGAGAGTAAGATGTTCAAGGGACGTTATGTGGGACTAAAGATCCAACCGAGTAGTCACACATAGAAAGGTCTCTCTTCCACATCTTCTTTTCATTAGAGGAAGTGTAATCAAAGGTTATAAAACCGCAGCTATGTAGTATTACACTTGGTCTGCCTTCAACCAATTCCAAACCCTCAATCAGACCACTTGCTCAAAGTCCATTTCCAGAAATCTTCAATATCTTCCATCCTCCATATTGATTTTTCCCTGCTCCCTGAGTTCTCTATAAAAAGAGAACCGTTTCATTCATTTAAGATGAATGCAACATTGACCAAGAGAAGCTTTTATCTAACATTTTATAAAGTGGAGGACATTTAGTTGCATAGACTTCCTATGAGGGGGATGGCCTGGTGTGGCCTCATCCAATTTCCTCCCATCGACTGGCTCCTTTCTCTGGGAGAGTACAATCTGCCATTGTTGAATTATGTAATCCAATTCTATGGCCAAGGTACCAATAGTCCATTTACTGGATTTATTGAATAAAACATTTAAGAGTTATTTATTTCTTGTTTAAAGGGATACTATGGTATTTTGGCAATGAGGCCCTTTGTCTGCTTCCCCAGAGTCAGATGAACTAGTGGATACCATTTGTACTTCTCTGTGTTCAGTATGAAGGAAGTTAGCGGTAGCTCGCAAGCTAATGCTAACTAGCGTTAGCACAATGATTGGAAATCTATGGGAATCTGCTCGAATATAAAACCATCTCATTGCCAAAATCCCAAAGTATCCCTTTAAGCCCAATGCGGACATCCTATTAGAATGTCTTGGTAGGCTTATTAAAAGTGAATATTTATGCGTAACGCATTGCAACAATTTACTCTTAAAATAACACTTAAAATTCCAATGTACTTGTTCACTAACTCAGCTAATGTATTTGGCTCTTAATTGACTCGCCTGGATAAAGAACGGTGAAAAACATAGCAGACTGTGGGTGACATTGATTCAGTTGAGCATAGACCCATGCTAGAGGGATATGGCATCGAGGGTATCAAAGCATATGCTCTTCATATTACAGCTTTTTCTTTAGTGCTACTAGCACTACATTAGATCCTATGAACTACAGTTCAACAGTGTTAGGCCAATCATTTATATGTTTCTGACCACATCACTAGAAGCACTCCAAACCATTCCTCAAATCATTCATAGTTTGCTAAACGGCAAGCCGGGGCCCAGATATATACTTTTGGTCTTGACCTTAATTGCATAATAACCCTCTTCAAAATTAGATTCTGTGTCAGTAGGCGGCTCAGACTGGGCGAATAATAATAGGATTCTGGTAATTACGGGAGCGTGTGGTAAGGCTCTGGTCCTCAGAGTCGTGAAATGCCTGTGGAAATGAGCCTTAATCGAGAGACTATCGCGTCTTAACGACCGTCTGATTCCCCAGGGCCTCTGCTCTAATAAGAAACGATGACATCGTGCTGAAGCTACAGCCACCGAGTTAAAGTCATGGAAATGGAAACAGGCAAAAGACCAACGGTTTTAAATGTTCGCTAATTCTTCTCTCTCCACCTTTTTTTCCATCCATGGGGACTTGAATGCTGGGAAGTGGAACTGATGCTCCACGTCCTCTACCCCCTACGCAGGGAGATGCCAGGGCAGAGCTGGGCACAGCTAAGGCAGATGGGCCTAGTATCCAGAGCTCTGATTGGATAATGAGCCAGTGCCTGAGCATTTGCACACAGGGGTATAGCTCCCAGAGGCGATAGGGGAGGAGAGAGTCTGTCTGTCTGGGCTGTGTTCTCAAGCATGCTGAGCCTCTCACCACCACATAAAAACAACCAGCCAGATGTGTCTGTCTGTCTGTCTGTCTCTGCTAATTTCCATCCATATAGTCTTGAACGACATCAGTCCTTTCTACAAGGCAAAAGCATCAGGAAGACAGACATATAAAGATGACACCCAAGGAAACTTTAAACATTAAAATGACTAGAATCCAGATTTTTTTTATGGGTGAAAACTACAGGAATGGATCAATTTGACTGTGTGCTCAGTTTCAGGGGGAATTACACTCTTACCCTGGGATAAAGACCAGTTAGTGTGACTTGAACTGCTTTGTCAGTTTGAGTCAAGAAAGGTGTTTTGATGGACAATTTCCTCGCTGGTCGAGTCTCCTAGTGTGGCCGTGATAGTAGCACTGTGCTCTGCTGTTAGTGTACTGTACAGTGCTATGCTGTACTGGGCTGAGCTGTGCTGTGCAAGAGTGAGGACATGCAGAAGGATCATGGGAGCCTGGGGATACTAAGCCTGGCCGATCAGCTGTCATGCAAACAGACCTGTATGCAGTGGCCAATGACATCATCATACAGATGTGCAGTGGGCCTGGCTTATGCCCCTGTGAGCTGATTGGCTGTTGAGGCAAAGCGCTGAGCTCTCAAATCCCCTGTGTGTCTGGCTGGCCTGCTCAGAACAGCATTGCTTAAGTCCTCATAGGAACACTGCAAATCTGCCACACGATCGCAGACACACACATTTAATTCTATTTGATTGCCTTAGAACAGTTTTACTGTAAATAAAAATAGAAGATAACTACAGTACAGGCTATTGTCATGTAGTAAACAGTATTACTTGTTTAAATACTGCAAATATGCAGTAATAAAAGTGGTGTTGATTAAAAGTCAATACATACTGAAGACCCTTCATCTAGTCAGCTCCATTAAAGCAGAGCATGCCCAAAGAACAGCCATGCTCGTTAAGACGAACACCACACACACACACACAAGCCCTGCTCATTAAGACAAACACCTGAGTGTGTGTGCAGCGTGCCACACACACACACACACACACACACACACACACACACACACACACACACACACACACACACACACACACACACACACACACAGGCTGTTTCATCAATCAAAGAGCTCAAACCAATCAATTTTGCGTTGACATCCCGTGTTTGATCATCCCAATGCTCTAATCTTCGAGGCCAGCTGACAAGATAGTAGCGTTGTTAGTGTGTGTATCAGACTAGAGGAGAGAGCTGTGTTTTCTAACCACGGAGCACAGCCAATATGTCATTAAGCAGGAATACGCGGTGTTGCTTTGAGAAGGCCTTGTTAGAGACACATAAGAATACCTCATTAAAGTCTAAGAAGGTAGAACGCATGATACACATTATGGTTAATGAGCTCCTATTCCCATAGAGATGGTAGAGGAGGAAATACAGAGGAAAACAGAATGTGGTGTCGTGTCTTTGGCTATGCCGGATTAAGTGATATGACATGCTATTCTATAAAATCATTTCTCCGTAATTAATATTACCTGATTGAGCTAATCATGTAAATGTAATTAACTAGAGAGTCGGGGCACCACGAAATAATATTTATAGAGCTGTTATCTTCCGAAGAAACTCTTAAAGACCTAGTAATATTTTACATCAATAAATTAATCAATTCTAAATTACTGTCTATTTGGAAAATGAAAATGCAATAAATATTTACTCTGATCTACGCTTTGGTAGGTTGGTGGTATTTGGAAGGCCGTGTTGCCAAACCGAGTCCTTTGTCCTTTGAGGAATGTCTCTGGTGGTCAATTGAATACGTTGTAGTAACATCGTTGTGTGATAGACTGAATACTAGGTCTGTTCCTTCCTAACCTACGTTTGCAGCTGCTGTTGCTAACTCAATGGCTAGGAGGTATCACTTCTGTAGTGAATAAAAGTTCAAAGTTCATACCATTCGCAACCAAAGCTCACGCTGATGTTGGCTTCGTTCTGTAGTTATTATCTGAACCATTCTGACATCGGACCGTCGTCCTCACGTCCTTGTCAAGGAATTATATAGGAAGGGAGAAAAGGAATCATTTCATATTCAAACATTTAAATTGAACAACAATTCCATGTGAATCCGATTACACATCAGAGTTGACTTTCCACTGTATAATTTATGTCATCTTATCATTGATGAGAATGTCTTAGATGACAACCGAACTGACATCATATTCATTAAGTACCACCGCATATGTTCAATTGGTCGGATTACCAGAATATACACTGCTCAAAAAAATAAAGGGAACACTAAAATAACACATCCTAGATCTGAATGAATGAAATATTCTTATTAAATACTTTTTTCTTTACATAGTTGAATGTGCTGACAACAAAATCACACAAAACTGATCAATGGAAATCAAATTTATCAACCCATGGAGGTCTGGATTTGGAGTCACACTCAAAATTAAAGTGGAAAACCACACTACAGGCTGATCCAACTTTGATGTAATGTCCTTAAAACAAGTCAAAATGAGGCTCAGTAGTGTGTGTGGCCTCCACGTGCCGGTATGACTTCCCTACAACGCCTGGGCATGCTCCTGATGAGGTGGCAGATGGTCTCCTGAGGGATCTCCTCCCAGACCTGGACTAAAGCATCCACCAACTCCTGGACAGTCTATGGTGCAACGTGGCATTGGTGGATGGAGAGAGACATGATGTCCCAGATGTGCTCAATTGGATTCAGGTCTGGGGAACGGGCGGGCCAGTCCATAGCATCAATGCCTTCCTCTTGCAGGAACTGCTGACACACTCCAGCCACATGAGGTCTAGCATTGTCTTGCATTAGGAGGAACCCAGGGCCAACCGCACCAGCATATGGTCTCACAATGGGTCTGAGGATCTCATCTCGGTACCTAATGGCAGTCAGGCTACCTCTGGCGAGCACATGGAGGGCTGTGCGGCCCCCCAAAGAAATGCCACCCCACACCATGACTGAACCACCGCCAAACCGGTCATGCTGGAGGATGTTGCAGACAGCAGAACGTTCTTCACGGCGTCTCCAGACTGTCACGTCTGTCACATGTGCTCAGTGTGAACCTGCTTTCATCTGTGAAGAGCACAGGGCGCCAGTGGCAAATTTGCCAATCTTGGTGTACTCTGGCAAATGCCAAACGTCCTGCACGGTGTTGGGCTGTAAGCACAACCCCCACCTGTGGACGTCGGGCCCTCATACCACCCTCATGGAGTCTGTTTCTGACCGTTTGAGCAGACACATGCACATTTGTGGCCTGCTTGAGGTCATTTTGCAGGGCTCTGGCAGTGCTCCTCCTGCTCCTCCTTGCACAAAGGCAGAGGTAGCGGTCCTGCTGCTGGGTTGTTGTCCTCCTACAGCCTCCTCCACATCTCCTGATGTACTGGCCTGTCTCCTGGTAGCGCCTCCATGCTCTGGATACTACGCTGACAGACACAGCAAATCTTCTTGCCACAGCTCGCATTGACGTGCCATCCTGGATGAGCTGCACTACCTGAGCCACTTGTGTGGGTTGTAGACTCCGTCTCATGCTACCCCTACAGTGAAAGTACCGCCAGCATTCAAAAGCGACCAAAACATCAGCCAGGAAGCATAGGAACTGAGAAGTGGTCTGTGGTTATCACCTGCAGAACCACTCCTTTATTGGGGGTGTCTTGCTAATTGCCTATAATTTCCACCTGTTGTCTATTCCATTTGCACAACAGCATGTGAAATGTATTGTCAATCAGTGTTGCTTCCTAAGTGGACAGTTTGATTTCACAGAAGTGTGATTGACTTGGAGTTACATTGTGTTGTTTTAGTGTTCCCTTTATTTTTTTGAGCAGTGTAGTTAATTTCCCCCCACCTTCTGATGTTCCCTGAATCTCTATGTTAACCAAGGGGTTTGCAAATGTACCATCAGTAGGGTAGAGAGAGGAAAAAGGGGGGAAGAGGTATTTATGACTAGTCATAAACCTACCCCCAGGCCAACATCATGACAGTGGTCTCTTTCAGGTCTAATACTACAGAATACCTTAGAACACCTCCACTATGTTCTGTAATGAATTATATTCTAAAATACACTTACAAATTCTTACCTGTCACGTGGTTGGAGTAGCATTCACAGTGAGGAATAGGCTATTCACATTGATATTTTCGGAATCTAAAAACAGAATTAACATGAATAGATAGTACCATAATTAATGAGGCATTGGACACCATTGATAAGACAACCATTATCTTTCAGATCGTATTATCAAACCACTGTTCCAGGATTTGATAACCGACAAAGCTATCGACCAACAATATTGATATTTTGAGACGGAGATTAGTGTCTGATTATTCCTGTTATAATAAATCAATCAAATGTATTTATGAAGCCCTTTTTACATCAGCCGATGTCACAAAGTGCTGTACAGAAACCCAGCCTAAAACAACCAAACAGCAAGCAATGCACCCAAGTCATCTCAACGCAGCTCATGCTGTCCAGATGGATGGCGTGACACACCTGAGCTGAGGCCCCAGTGATACAATCCCTATGGAAACCATGACACTCGGCATGCAGAGAACACCGATATACGCAAACACATATGAGAATGTGGTCAACACACAATACATATACAAAGTGAGAGACGTGTGGTAGGTGTGTGCGGGTTTGTGTGTTGAGATGGTGTGTGTGTGTCTCTGCCTGTGTGTTGGTGCATCTGTGCGTGACTGTGTGTGAGCATGCAAACATGTTGGCAAAATCATATTTTGCTGCAAGCTTCTTTGACCAAACAGCCACTTATACTTATGCAAATGTATTGAAAATGAGGCACAGTAGAGCAAGGAGAAGCTACAACACAAAGCACTCATATAACTACTGGGGTATACTCCACTGAACTTCCAAGGCTATCCATCCAATATGGAACACTACCATTAAGTGATGGGGGGGGACAAAATTAAAATAAGTGAAGACTTTGAAATATAAGTTTGAATATTAAAAACACAATTTCAGATTGTGAATGTGGCACTTCAGCAGCACTCTGGTTTAACCATGGCATATGGAGCTGCTGAACGGCAACAGAGTACCCCAATTATGTGGTTACATAAACACTCCTACACCCTCTCCCCAGGGGGATTATTGAAATGACAGAAAACTATTCTGTGCAAAAACCACAAGCAATTGTGTAAGTCTGTTGGAGTTCATCTGCCCTCTCATGCGACGGAAAAATACACGTTTGAAACCCAAACTGTCGGAGAGGATGTTGTTGTTGGAAGATGATATCTGCTGAGCTATAAGGAGCATTACTTCCAGCCAAATCACGCTAATCATCAGAATCTTATGTGAGACAAGCAATTCACCTTCAAAGGCATGTTTACCGGCTGTATGACCGCAACGGCTTGTCAGTTTCCGACTGTTTCTTCTCCTCCAGTTTTGTAAGTCATCCTCATAGGCAGAGGCAGGAAGCTACTGCACCTTGCTACAGAGTATCAAATCCTAATGATCTCCTGTTACATCAAATACATCGGAGACACTCTTTACAACCTCTCCTCACGACATAAATAAACATGTAGTGAATCAGTATTACAGCAACAAAAAGAGACTTGGTCCATAAATACATATTCATTAGGTTGCTGCGGAGGCATCTTTCCACGGATTGCAACATCTTGAGGAAAACCTCATCAAACATGTACATTAAATCATTGTAATTCAGGACAACATGCCAAGTTTTCCCCTTGCATTATTCAATGGTCGTACATATGTGACCACACATTTATTCCAAAGCCACCACCAGTGAGTCAAATGAAATCTCCTTGATCCTCCAACCTATCAGCAACCGCCAACATACAGTATGTCATGCATATACCAGAACTTGGCACAGTGTGGAATCAAATGGCATGATTGGATGATCCCGCAACACGGAGCAGGAGGTAAACCTTCAACAGTCAGTAGGTCATGGGAACGGATCGGCTGCGTGCCTGATATGCAGCACATGATAGATCTCTCTGGGGAGAGAGACATGTTAGCGTTAGCATTTCTACTGTCACCGTGCATAGAGACACACGGGAAAGAGACAGAGACATGCTAGCATTAGCATTCATACTGTGACCATACTGAGCACACAGTGCCAAACATAGGCAGCCTTAACAAGCTGACTGGAGACAGAGCCAGGCTTCAAGACGTCAGGCTGGGCTGTCGCACAGTACCAACAACAGCTCCCCAAAGGCCGGGCCTGTCAGTTAAGCTAGTACTAAGTCTGCACAGAGCCATCCACAGGGTGTAGAGGAGAAGAGAGACAGATTACAGAGAAGGAACAGATCAAAATATATGCCATGAACAAGCTCCCTCGGTGCTTCACTGTGAGGAAAGCCTAGTGCCGTTATATTTCATGATGGAGCAGGACTCGCAGTGCAAATTGACTTGATAATACATACTAATGTTATATCTAGCAGAGCCACCTCCTACTGATAGCTCCTCTTGTCTGTGTAATGTGTAACTTCCTGTGTAATGTGAAGCAGCCTTCATATTGGCCTGTCGGTGTTGAGAGGACCCCTCCAGGCGACTGTCACACCGCCACCCTCCCAAATCAGACGTGTCAGAGCCTAATTGGGCCGTACCCCACTCTATCGCTGCACGCCAAATCCTCTACTGGCTGTGCTGGGACGATCAACAACAAGTCACTTTCATGTTAGACTGTTTGTCTGCCAAATCAGCCCCCAGATACCTTTCACAGCCATTACTGTACCGTATGCTTCCTCTGTCTCCAAAAACCCTCCCAGCGTTTTTGCAAAGTTCCACTGCCGTGAGAATTTTCCCCCTAATGCACCAAGACAGACACCCAAACAATGAGTTACTTGACGGTCGGCCAAAACAAAATGTCTGTGTTTGTCTTATCTGAGTGGGAGATTTTTAAGTCATGGCTATTGGCTAGGGCCAGACTTTTTCCTGACCATGTGACCTGACCAGGAAAATATCTGGGCCTTAACTATAGTTTGTATCTAACTACGGCCCACCATTTTACCTGGACATAGTCGAAGGTCAGGAAACAGGGTCCTAGTCCCCCCCCCCAATGAGCATTCTTCAACCAGATCTAAACCAGACCTAGAACTGCAATGGCATATTGATGGTGTCAGCACAGGTACAGTGGCAACAAAAGGTATGTGAACCCATTGGAATTACCTGGATTTCTGCATAAATTGGTCATAAAATTTGATCTGGTCATCTAAGTCACAACAATAGACAAACACAGTCTGCTTAAACTAATAACACACAAACAATTATACTTTTTCATGTCTTTATTGAACACACTGTATAAACATTCACTGTGCAGGGTGGGAAAAGTATGTGAACCCTTGGATTTAATAACAGGTTGACCCTCCTTTGGCAGCAATAACCTCAACCAAACGTTTTCTGTAGTTGCGGATCAGATCTGCACAACGGTCAGGTGGAATTTTACAAAACTATTTCAGTTCAGCAATATTCTTGGGATGTCTGGTGTGAACCATTCTCTTGAAGTCATGCCACAGCATCTCAAATCGGGTTGAGGTCCGGACTCTGACTGAGCCACTCCAGAAGGCATATTTTCTTCTGTTGAAGCCATTTCTGTTGTTGATTGACTTCTGTGTTTTGGGTCGTTGTCCTGTTGCGTCACCCAACTTCTGTTGAGCTTCAATTGGCGGACAGATAGCCTTACATTCTCCTGCAAAATGTCTTGATAAACTTGGGTATTCATTGTCTGTTGATGATAGCAAGCTGTCCAGGCCCTGAGGTTTTGATGTTTGTGTGCTGTGCCTTTTTTTCTCCACACATATCGTTGTGTGTTCCTTCCTTCCAAACAACTCAACTTTAGTTTCATCTGTCCACAGAATATTTTGAACATCCAGGTGCTCTTTTGCGAACTTCAGATGTGCAGCAATATTTTTGGGGGACAGCAATGGATTCTTCTGTGGTGACCTCCCATTAAAAACATTATTGTTTCGTGTTTTACATATTGTAGACTCGTCAACAGAGATGTTAGCATGTTCCAGAGATTTCCGTAAGTCTTTAGCTGACACTAGGATTCTTCTTCACCTCATTGAGCATTCTGCGCTGTGCTCTTGCAGTCATCTTTGCAGGACGGTCACTCCTAGGGAGAGTAGCAACAGTGCTGAACTTTCTCCATTTATATACAATTTGTCTTACTGTGGACTGATGAACATCAAGGCTTTTAGAGATACTTTTGTAATCCTTTCCAGCTTTATGCAAGTCAACTATTCTTAATCTTAGCTCTTCTGAGAGCTCTTTTGTTCGAGGCATGGTTCACATCAGGCAATGCTTCTTGTAAATAGCAAACTCAAATTTTGTGAATTTTTATAGGGCAGGGCAGCTCTAACCAACATCTCCAATCTAGTCTCAGAATAGCTGACTCCTGACTCCAATTAGCTTTTGAAGAAATCATTAGCCTAGGGGTTCACATACTTTTCCAACCTACACTGTGAATTTTTATTTTTATTTTTTATTTTACCTTTATTTTACTAGGCAAGTCAGTTAAGAACAAATTCTTATTTTCAATGACAGCCTAGGAACAGTGGGTTAACTGCCTGTTCAGGGGCAGAACGACAGATTTGTACCTTGTCAGCTCGGGGATTTGAACTTGCAAACTTCCGGTTACTAGTCCAACACTCTAACCACTAGGCTACCCTGCCGCCCCATATTTAAATTATGTATTCAATATAGACAAGAAAAATACAATAAGTTGTGTTATTAGTTTAAGCACACTGTTTGTCCATTGTTGGTGACTTCGATCAAGATCAGATCAAATTTTATGACAAATGTCTGAAGAAATCCAGGTAATTCCAAAGGGTTCACATACTTTTCTTGCCACTGTACGTACGTGGCCAGCCCTAACAGACAGCCGGGGCCTGTCACTCACTCACCCTGCTGCACAGGTGTGACATCACCAGAGCCCTGGTGGCTGGGTGGGACCTCATTGTACTGATGGGATGTGACACGGGGAGCAAGTGAAACGCAGGGGCTCCCACGCACCTTTTCAAGGGTAAAGCCACCGCTGTGACAGAGGATGTGACAGGCATTTAAATAGAACCCGCAGCTCCACAGGTGCCTCGGTCTCCTGCTACAAAGACAACTGTAGTCTACTCACATCAATACAGCTCAATGAAACAGAGGACGACAACCACTTCTTTGACAATAGATTGAGAAGTGGCTTTGAAAAAGTATCTATTTTTTTTCTTGTTCACATCAATACAGATCTCTCGCTCTCTCACTCTCTCACTCTCTCGCTCTCTCACTCTCTCGCTCTCTCAACCCCAGTGAGCTGAGAGCGGGGAGTCTCCCGGGGGGACAGATTAGAACTGATGTCAAAGGGCCAGGGAAGCAGGGCATGGCTACAGCACACACAGAGGAAGGATAAACCCACTCTGCCTCCCTCCCTCTCACCGGCAGACATGTTTCATGTGTGAGTCCTTTGAGGTTCAGCTCCTGATGCCGACAAGAAAAACAGCAGCACGGTTGTTTTCAGGGTTGGCTGTGTCTTATGTGGTGGTTTTGATGAATCCCTTAATTCAGCATTTGGCTTGTTTGTGTTGCTTTTTAGGTCAAAGGTGAATGCAATCAAAAGGATCCCGATCTCATTTAAACTGGACTCTTTCAAAGCAGGTTGTGCAAGACAAGTGTTCATAGTTGGCGCTGAGCGAGAGGCCTAAGGGGATATTTTCAAGAACATACACTTAGTTGTTAATATGTAGTACTATGAATGAAGGCATTGCTCATTGGGAAATTCCCAAATACCTCTTGCTTTGGAACAACAAAGATACGACTGATTCTGCTTGGAAGCTCATTTGAAAGGTTGATTTGGACATAGTGGTATGATTTCAAAGATTACGACTATGTTATGTTTACATACTGTGGCTAAGTTAAAAAGTTCCAATGGAACACCCCAGAGAGAGCTGAGGGTTGAGGAGACAGGAGATGGAGGAGATGGGTTTTAAAGATCCTTTACTGAGGCATGCAGTGGTGGGTGTTTCCCTCTGGGTAACTGAGCCCTCAACCCCAATACCTGATCCCTGACAGACAAGAGAAGCCTCCTGATGTCTCCCCCTCTCATCTCCCCTCTCTCTGACCCAGAAACCTCCGCTCCACACTGGGGGGAGTGGGGAAAAGTACACACACACACACACACACACACACACACACACACAGTATGTTACCGTCGAAACACATCAGGACTAGTGGATGTCATGCAACTGGGGAAAATCACACCCTTTGCAGCCTTGTGATGAAAATGAAGGCAATGCACCACATCCCCAGAAACACACTTATTGCGAGTGGGAGGTCCTCTGCTATGCTAGACAATAGGTTATATTGTGGCCCAACCATCCACAAACACGCCCGGTGTGCTTTAATAACGGTTTGACATTCAGCACTTGTAACACACGGGCGTTTGTTGTTGAAAATAACACTGACTTTCTCACCAGAAATTATTTACGCCGAGAGTTCAGCCAACACGTGGAGGTTACGGGAGAAATGAGAAACAGGAACTAAATCAAAACCATCTGAGGAGAAACGCCGGGAAAATTCCAGGTGGAAGTTTCAATCATATAACATTGCATTTCAAACACAAGAAGCAGGCCTCTCCAGTCACCATTTTGTTCCCCCAGTCAGCAGTTTCATCATAAGCCGCTATGATGTAGGCATATAGGATGTCAATCAAGGTAGTCGGCACGGTCAATCATGTGTATGTGTGAGTGGGGCCAGCCAGCCAAGGGGTGGTGAGACATACAGGACGATCAGCACCTAAGTGGGGGAGTCTGCCACTAAAATAAGGGTTCAAACCAATGTAAGTACTAGAGGTTACAGAATGCTATGACCTATGATGTGTGTCCGCTCGCCATGCATCTACGTGGGTTTAGATTAGCGTCACACAGACGATATACAGCAACCACTGTACGCCCTGGAAAATCAACGGTCAAAGCTCACGCCAAACTTGCGCATTGTTCCAGCGTCTGAAACAGAAACCTGAATAAACCCTGATGTGGGTTTTAAGGCCCAGTGCTGTAGACTCCCACCGTGTCGTGAGAAAGCAAGAAGGACAAGCAGCTGCTGATTACAATACAGGTCCTTTGGTCATGTAAAGCTAACGACTGAGTCACACAGCACCACAGTTAGCTGTTTATACAGCTCCTCAGTTTCAACGCCTACGTTCTGTCAGTGCTGTTGGACTGTTCTGAAGGTCAGGCTGTTTTGAGGCATCTCTCACCAAAGCATCCATATGCATCACCTGGTGGCCACATAAAATGGATTAGGAAAGCGGAATGCTTGCAGTGAAACTTGAATAATATATTTGGTTGATTATTCAATCAAAAGTAATGTCAAAGTAAGATAGCGAGGCAGTAGGCCTGTATCTCTTCAAGTTACCACACTGTCGGGCGTATGGCTATATTCTCTGGGGATACGTAGAGTCAATTATGGGAGGTTCTCTCTGTTTTGTGATACAGTTACAGATCCTACTGAGCACCAGTCCATGAAGAGGTCAACACCCCAGACCACGGCCCTTAAACCACAGCTACTAAGATCACCTTAACAGCCATTAGATCTCTGAGGATTTGAACAGGCTTGACTGGGGGATTGACTCCTTAACATTGCACTGTGAAGGCAGTACAGTCGACAATCTCTAAAGCCAAGGCCACTGTTTAAATTCAGCCCCGAGGGCTGGACAGACGAGAGCCAACATGGTAACTTAGTCTATCTCCAGGGACCTGAACCATACAGCATCGGACCGAACACCCCAGCACAGCCTCAAAGCCACAGCCACAATCGGCCATTTCAACAGCCTGAACCTTTCACTTTGCTTGGAGCGTTGGACTCGTAACCGAAAGGTTGCAAGATCAAATTGGCTGGCGAAATGTAACCACGCTAAAATTCATAGAGAGAGGATGCAAGAGGATTGACAGTCTTATAAGATTGGCATGATAGTAATATTTACAAACCATCCAAGCCCACGCCAGGTGAATGTGTCAACAGGCCAGCGGTTTATGTATTTATTTTTTATTTAACTAGGCAAATCAGTTAAGAACAAATTCTTATGTTCAATGACAGCCTAGGAACAGTGGGTTAACTGCCTTGTTCAGGGGCAGAACGACAGATATTCACCTTGTCAGCTCGGGGATTTGATCTTGCAACCTTTCAGGTACGTGTCCAACGCTCTAACCACTAGGCGAACAGCCCTGGCTCACTTATGGGGCCTCTGCCTGAGCTAAGGGACTGAAGGGAGTAATTTCAGTGGGCAGATGAGCAGCTATTTCCCCCTGCCTGTCCCTGTCAGGGTGGTGAGCAGCGTGAGGAGGAGGAGGAGTAATGGAGGTTTGATACAATAAAGGTTGACGTGTTTGTTTGTGGAATACCATTCATTACAAAACTGTCTGCCTCGAACATGGCGCCAATAGTCACAATAACACACACTCTCTCTTGCATAATTGCTCATGCCCTCTGATGCTCCTTCATTCCCAGTGGGACACATTACAAAGGATGCTTGGGAGGATTTGTACAGGGCTAAGCAGAATTGCCATCATTATACTGATGTTGATAAACAAGGATGGAGTAATCACATTCGACGTAAATTTAATTAAGATTGTCTCTTTGGTTACGACTCTTTTAATTACGGGTTCAACCCAATGGTGCGTTATTCTTCTAGGTCTTCTAGGGAAACAGAGACCAGGTGGATATCTGGGCTTAACCTTGAGCAGCAGAAACACAGTAGGAAATTGACGTGATCAATCTTCCCTGGCGCACTAACACGTCTTTTCATCCCGGGTGTTAAGCGTCTGTGGGCGCCTCTTCTTCTCCTCTGATTGTTTTTACTTTATTTGCAAGTTCAAGCTCATCAGTCTTCTGGCCGGCTGTATGGGGGAGGAGGAACAATCTCATCACTTTCTAATTACAGCCCCCAGCACCGAGACAAATGCTGCAGCTCCCGGATACAACAGCCTGCTTTTGGGACACAAATATGATTTCTGCTGCTTCTTCCTCTCCTCTACCCCAGAAAGTCATTAAGAAATCAAATAAGGGGCAGAGGAAAGCTGGTTAGAGAGCGGCGTTGGTGGGGCGGATGGGGGCCCTAAAACGGAGCACAGCTGACACTTTGGGTGCTCCTGATATTTGGATGAGACATTGCACAGTGAAAGACCACATAACTAAACCATTACACAACAAAAAGGGAACATGTTTCCATAACTTGAAGGAAAACGTGTCGCTGTATTTATGATGAACGCCTGAGTAGCAAACGTCTTTGTTTTGGAAAAAGTTCCTATGAACAAATCATGGCTAAGAGCCACAGCCATCGATGCAAGAAAACAGTACAAAGTATTGAACATCTCAGTTAGTCAACAAGCAACAAACAGTTTTATCAACAGCCAAAAAAACGTGTTTTCACTTCCCAGTCCCCGTCCCCGTCCCGTCCCCATCCCCAAAAAGTCATTAAGAGATTGGAGTAGCAGGCAGCCTAATTCCCTAAAGGACAAGTCATCACGTCTGAACTTGAGTGATGGGATTGAAACATGTCCCCACTCGGTTTCTCAGACAGAACAGTGTCCCCATTCAGCCTATCCATTCTCCCCCATGTGGACTCACAACACTAAGTCTCCTGAGCTGTCAGAGGGAGGCTGGGAGCCAATGGACAACCCACTTGATCACATTCATTAATTGGCCACCTGACAGCCAGAAAAACACACAGAGACAGAAACACACACATGCACGCGTGGGCACATGCACAAACTCACATGCAGCCACAAACGCACACACACACCCACGCATGCACACTCTAACACACACACACACACACACTGATGATGACGACCTGCTTAGGCTATGACACATCATTTCCCAATGTCTTGAAAGGAGGTGGGCTAAATAGCTACATCACAGCCATTTCATTGCCCCATTATGCCCAATGGAACCAAACGCAACTGAACAAGCGGTGACATCCATCCCTACTGCATGGGCCTACAATTAGTCACCCTGGGCTAACAATTAGTCACCCTGGGCAAGGCAGACATATTTCCATGTAGCCTACAGTGTAACCATACAACACCATGGTGAACCCATGGTGAAACAGAGACTGCCATTACTGTGGTCAGTAAATACTGTGTTGAGTTCCTCTGTGGAGATGAATGGAACAGGGAAATCATGCTTTGACACTGGATGGTCTGTTAGCCTGAAAGAGCATTATGGAGTCTGAAGCACTACACTGACAGTAATGGCCATTGATTTATTGCCCTGATTTGCCGTCCGCAGTGAAAGCCAATTCATATTCTACTGACAGAGCTAACCTGGAGGTATCAAGAGGAATGGCTGGGGGGAATTATCATGGCTTCCAGTGGTGGATGGGTTGTCTCTCGAGATCAATGGATTCCCAATGAATCAAGGTGAAGATGCTGCTAGTTAAAAGAGATATAAGGCTTTGAACCGCCGTAGCATGGCAGTGTGATATCATGACTGTGGTGTTAACAGTGAGAAGCAGGGAGCTAATTACATTAGCTTGCATAATGTAGGCTGAAATCCCAGTTAGTCACTGGCTGCATGTGTTTCTTAGGGAACAGCACCCTCTGCTGGACATGTGTGTTTATCACCATCACTCACTGGCATAGCATCTCCCATATACACGCATGATCTCAATGTTCTAGCTACCAGGTAAGAATGGGCTTGTGCTTCATCCTTACATCAAATATCCATTTCTCTAGTTCAATTGATTCACTTTTCAGATAAGGACAGACAAGCTGAATATTTTTAATACAGCAGGAAAGGAAACCAACAATTGAATACAGCAGGAAAGGAAACCAACAATTGAATACAGCAGGAAAGGAAACCAACAATTGAATACAGCAGAAAAGGAAACCAACAATTGAATACAGCAGAAAAGGAAACCAACAATTGAATACAGCAGAAAAGGAAACCAACAATTGAATACAGCAGAAAAGGAAACCAACAATTGAATACAGCAGAAAAGGAAACCAACAATTGAATACAGCAGAAAAGGAAACCAACAATTGAATACAGCAGAAAAGGAAACCAACAATTGAATACAGCAGAAAATACAGGAAACCAACAATTGAATACAGCAGAAAAGGAAACCAACAATTGAATACAGCAGAAAAGGAAACCAACAATTGAATACAGCAGGAAAGGAAACCAACAATTGAATACAGCAGGAAAGGAAACCAACAATTGAATACAGCAGAAAAGGAAACCAACAATTGAATACAGCAGGAAAGGAAACCAACAATTGAATACAGCAGGAAAGGAAACCAACAATTGAATACAGCAGGAAAGGAAACCAACAATTGAATACAGCAGAAAAGGAAACCAACAATTGAATACAGCAGGAAAGGAAACCAACAATTGAATACAGCAGGAAAGGAAACCTACCATTTAATTGTGCCAATTAACTAGAGAACCTTTTAAAACAAATGTTAACATATATCCTTAAAAAAACGAATAAGTCATGAAGTAATTTGCTCGTTGAGGCTAGACATTTATTACCTGCCAATAATATTATGTATTATAGAAATCACATCTATGTGTATTACTCAATTCATACACTAGATGGAAGAATCACCCAACAATGAAAACCCTAAACGATCACTATGAACTATTGTAGGATCTCCAGGAAGAGAAGAGTTACCCAGACTCCCTCGGGGCTTAGCCTTTCTATTCCAAGGCTTTATTGTTCAAAGTACAGACAGACCCTCCGTCCATACAGCCTCTATGCACGCATATTTTGGCACATCAAGTGGCTCTGTTTCCAATACAAGCCCATTCTCAACAGGCACGAGGAGGAATGGCAAAATCACAACCTTACCACAATATAAACTGTAACAACCTGTAGGTAGAGGGGAATGGAGGAGGTACTACAACCTGTAGGTAGAGGGGAATGGAGGAGGTACTACAACCTGTAGGTAGAGGGGAGGGGAACGGGAGGAGGTACTACAACCTGTAGGTAGAGGGGAATGGAGGAGGCACTACAACCTGTAGGTAGAGGGGAATGGAGGAGGTACTACAACCTGGTAGGTAGGAGGGAATGGAGGAGGTACTACAACCTGTAGGTAGAGGGGAACGGAGGAGGTACTACAACCTGTAGGTAGAGGGGAATGGAGGAGGTACTACAACCTGTAGGTAGAGGGGAACGGAGGAGGTACTACAACCTGTAGGTAGAGGGGAACGGAGGAGGTACTACAACCTGTAGGTAGAGGGGAATGGAGGAGGTACTACAACCTGTAGGTAGAGGGGAATGGAGGCTCCTGCTCCATGCAGGGCTGTGGATCTTGGGTTGTATGACCTAGCAAGTATGCGTACGTCAGTGGAGGGTACCATCTCTTATAGGGGAGGGGAGGAGAGAATGAAAATCTCTCTCTCTCTCTCTCTCTCTCTCTCTCTCTCTCTCTCTCTCTCTCTCTCTCTCTCTCTCTCTCTAGCCTCTAGCTCTAGCCTCCCTCTGTGTGTATGTGAACGCTGAGAGGGACAGTAGTGTCTGAGGGGAGGGACAGTAGTGTCTGAGGGGAGGGACAGTAGTGTCTGAGGGGAGAGACAGCTGCCAATCAGCAGGCTACAGCCACCTCTTTGTAAGAGAGACTGACTGTACATCAGTGTGCACACCCATGCAGTGATGCGCAAGTGAGTGTCTACATCAAACTATTTTGTGTAAAATAGAGCAATACAATAATCTACAAGAAAAACACCACCATTTTGGCCAGAAATTGTGACTCATTGATTAATTCCAACATCCACTGTATACAAATCAAACGCTGCACGATTCCCTGCTATCAGCATCATCTGCTGCAGTGATGAAGTACCATAACACTTAGCCACCCTCTGGACAAATGGTGGACAAACATTTGGCCCCGATCCCACCCATGGCATCTGCTCAAACAGAAATATGGTTGTCTCCGCTTTCGCCTGCGTGGAAATGAGGCAGCAAATGACCTTTAGCAATGTGACATTTCACAGCCCCGCACTACGACATGGGAACGCTACTGAGGGGACAAGAGTGTGTGTCGATTGTGTGTGTGTATGCCAGTGTGTGTCCAGTGTGTACTTCTAGTCTGAGTAGGACCCAGATGCCCTGGCATTAGCAGCCATCCATAGCCTCTCTCTACCTCTCTCTTGCCTCTCTCCCTCTGCCTCTCTGCCTTTGCCTCACATTATCTCTCTCACTGCCTCGTTCTCTACCTATCTCTCTCCACCTCTGCCTCCCTCTACCTATATCTCTCTCTCTCTCTCTCTCTCTCTGCAATTACCTCTCTCTACCTATCTCTAGCCTCTCTCTCTACCTCTCTCTCTCCACCTCTACCTCTCTCTCTAGGCTCTCTCTCTCTTTCTCTAGGCTCTCTCTTTCTCTAGGCTCTCTCTCTCTCTCTAGGCTCTCTCTCTCTAGGCTCTCTCTCTCTCTCTAGGCTCTCTCTCTCTAGGCTCTCTCTCTCTTTCTAGGCTCTCTCTTCTCTAGGCTCTCTCTCTCTAGGCTCTCTCTCTCTAGGCTCTCTCTCTCTCTTCTAGGCTCTCCAGGCTCTCTCTCTAGGCTCTCTCTCTCTCTCTAGGCTCTCTCTCTCTAGGCTCTCTCTCTCTCTCTAGGCTCTCTCTCTAGGCTCTCGCTCTCTCTCTAGGCTCTCTCTCTCTTCTCTCTCTCTAGGCTCTCTCTCTCTAGGCTCTCTCTCTTTCTAGTCTCTCTCTCTCTCTCTAGGCTCTCTCTCTCTCTCTCTAGGCTCTCTCTCTTCTCTCTAGGCTCTCTCTCTTCTCTAGGCTCTCTCTCTTTCTAGGCTCTCTCTCTCTCTAGCTCTCTCTAGGCTCTCTCTCTCTAGGCTCTCTCTCTCTCTCTCTCTCTCTAGGCTCTCTCTCTCTCTCTAGGCTCTCTCTCTCTCTCTCTAGGCTCTCTCTCTTTCTCTCTAGGCTCTCTCTCTTTCTCTAGGCTCTCTCTCTTTCTAGGCTCTCTCTCTAGGCCTCTCTAGGCGAAAACAGAGACCACTGTATTTCTGTTTGAGCCGATACCAGGGTGGGAGCAGGGCCAATGTTTGTCCAGACTCTCTCTCTCTCTAGGCTCTCTCTCTCTAGTCTCTCTCTCTCTCTCTCTCTCTCTCTCTAGGCTCTCTCTCTCTCTCTCTCTCTAGCTCTCTCTCTCTCTAGGCTCTCTCTCTCTCTCTCTAGGCTCTCTCTCTCTAGGCTCTCTCTCTCTAGGCTCTCTCTCTCTCTAGGCTCTCTCGGCACTCTCTCTAGGCTCTCTCGGCACTCTCTCTAGGCTCTCTCGGCTCTCTCTCTAGGCTCTCTCTAGGCTCTCTCTCTCTAGGCTCTCTCGGCTCTCTCTCTTTCTAGGCTCTCTCTCTCTAGGCTCTCTCTCTCTCTCTAGGCTCTCTCTCTCTAGGCTCTCAAGATGAGATCCTGAGGCCCCTTGTGAGACCATATGCTGGTGCGGTCTCTCTCTAGGCTCTCTCTCTCTCTCTAGTCTCTCTCTCTCTATCTCTAGGCTCTCTCGCTCTTTCTAGGCTCTCAATTCAATTCAATTCAATTCAAGGGCTTTATTGGCATGGGAAACATGTGTTAACATTGCCAAAGCAAGTGAGGTAGACAACATACAAAGTGAATATATAAAGTGAAAAACAACAAAAATTAACAGTAAACATTACACATACAGAAGTTTCAAAACAGTAAAGACATTACAAATGTCATATTATATATATATATACAGTGTTTTAACAATGTACAAATGGTTAAAGGACACAAGATAAAATAAATAAGCATAAATATGGGTGTATTTACAATGGTGTTTGTTCTTCACTGGTTGCCCTTTTCTCGTGGCAACAGGTCACAAATCTTGCTGCTGTGATGGCACACTGTGGAATTTCACCCAGTAGATATGGGAGTTTTTCAAAATTGCTCTCTCTCTCTCTAGTCTCTCTCTAGGCTATCTCTCTCTAGGCTCTCTCGGCTCTCTCTCTAGTCTCTCTCTCTCTCTAGGCTCTCTCGGCTCTCTCTCTAGTCTCTCTCTCTCTCTAGTCTCTCTCTCTCTCTAGGCTCTCTCTCTAGTCTCTCTCTCTAGGCTCTCTCTCTCTCTAGTCTCTCTCTCTCTAGGCTCTCTCTCTAGTCTCTCTCTCTAGTCTCTCTCTCTCTAGGCTCTCTCGGCTCTCTCTCTAGTCTCTCTCTCTCTCTAGTCTCTCTCTCTCTCTAGGCTCTCTCTCTCTCTCTAGGCTCTCTCGGCTCTCTCTCTAGGCTCTCTCTCTCGGCTCTCTCTCTCTAGTCTCTCTCTCTCTAGGCTCTCGAGATGAGATCCTCAGACCCCCTTGTGAGACCATATGCTGGTGCGGTCTCTCTCTAGGCTCTCTCTCTCTCTCTCTCTCTCTCTCTCTCTCTAGGCTCTCTCGCTCTTTCTAGGCTCTCTCTCTCTCTCTAGTCTCTCTCTAGGCTCTCTCTCTCTCTCTCTCTCTCTAGGCTCTCTCTCTCTCTTGGCTCTCTCTCTTTCTAGGCTCTCTCTCTCGCTCTCTAGGCTCTCTCTCTTTATCTTGGCTCTCTCTCTTTCTAGGCTCTCTCTCCTCTCTCTCTAGGCTCTCTCTCTCTAGGCTCTCTCTCTCTAGGCTCTCTCTCTAGGCTCTCTCTCTCTTGGCTCTCTCTCTTTCTAGGCTCTCTCTCTAGGCTCTCTCTCTAGGCTCTCTTGCTCTCTCTAGGCTCTCTCTCTTCTAGGCTCTCTCTCTCTCTAGGCTCTCTCTCTCATATGCTGGTGCGGTCTCTCTCTAGGCTCTCTCTCTCTCTCTCTAGTCTCTCTCTCTCTAGGCTCTCTCGCTCTTTCTAGGCTCTCTCTCTCTCTCTAGTCTCTCTCTAGGCTCTCTCTCTCTCTCTCTAGGCTCTCTCTCTCTCTTGGCTCTCTCTCTCTGGCTCTCTCTCTCTGGGCTCTCTCTCTCTCTAGTCTCTCTCTCTCTAGGCTCTCTCTCTCTAGGCTCTCTCTCTAGGCTCTCTCTTGGCTCTCTCTCTTTCTAGGCTCTCTCTCTTTCTAGGCTCTCTCTTGGCTCTCTCTTTCTAGGCTCTCTCTCTAGGCTCTCTCTCTCTTGGCTCTCTCTCTTTCTAGGCTCTCTCTTTTCTAGGCTCTCTCTCTCTAGGCTCTCTTGCTCTCTCTAGGCTCTCTCTCTTTCTAGGCTCTCTCTCTCTCTCTATCTCTAGGCTCTCTCTCTTTCTAGGCTCTCTCTCTCTCTCTAGGCTCTCTCTTGGCTCTCTCTCTTTCCAGGCTCTCTCTCTCTAGGCTCTCTCTTGGCTCTCTCTCTTTCTAGGCTCTCTCTCTTTCTAGGCTCTCTCTCTAGGCAAAAACAGAGACCACTGTATTTCTGTTTGAGCCAGGGGTGGGAGCAGGGCCAATGTTTGACCAGACTCTCTCTCTAGGCTCGCTCTCTCTACCTCTCTCTCTAGGCTCTCTCTCTCTACCTCTCTCTCTAGGCTCTCTCTACCTCTCTCTCTAGGCTCTCTCTCTCTACCCCTCTAGGCTCTTTCTCTCTACCCCTCTAGGCTCTTTCTCTAGCTCTCTCTCTCTACCTCTCTACCTCTCTCTCTACCTCTCTCTCTACCTCTCTCTATAGGCTCTCTCTCTCTACCCCTCTCTCTCTAGGCTCTCTCTCTCTAGGCTCTCTCTCTACCTCTCTCTCTAGGCTCTCTCTCTCTACCTCTCTCTCTAGGCTCTCTCTCTCTCTACCTCTCTCTCTAGGCTCTCTCCCTCTACCTCTCTCTCTAGGCTCTCTCTCTCGGCTCTCTCTCTCTACCTCTCTCTCTATACCTCTCTCTCTAGGCTCTCTCTCTCTAGGCTCTCTCTCTAGGCTCTCTCTATCTAGACTCTTTGCCTCCCTCTAGCCTCGCTTCCTACCTCTCTCTATATCCCCTCGCTCTAGCCTCTCGTTCTACCTCTCTCTCTAGCCCCTCGCTCTAGCCTCTCATTCTACCTCGCTCTCTAGATGTCTCCCTCTACCTCTCGTTCCACCTCTCTCTCTAGATGTCTCCCTCTAGCCTCTCGTTCTACCTCTCTCTCTAGATGCCTCTCTTTACCTCTCGTTCTACCTCTCTCTAGCCTCTCTCTCTCTACCTCTCTCTCTAGGCTCTCTCTCTCTACCTCTCTCTCTAGGCTCTTTCTCTCCAGACTCTTTACCTCCCTCTAGCCTCGCTTCCTACCTCTCTCTATATCCCCTCGCTCTAGCCTCTCGTTCTACCTCTCTCTCTAGCCCCTCGCTCTAGCCTCTCATTCTACCTCGCTCTCTAGATGTCTCCCTCTACCTCTCGTTCCACCTCTCTCTCTCTAGATGTCTCCCTCTAGCCTCTCGTTCTACCTCTCTCTCTAGATGTCTCCCTCTACCTCCCTACAACGCCTAGGCATGCTCCTGATGAGGTGGCGGATGGTCTCCTGAGGGATCTCCTCCCAGACCTGGACTAAAGCATCCGCCAACTCCTGGACAGTCTGTGGTGCAACACAGTGGTGGATGGAGCGAGACATGATGTCCCAGATGTGCTCAATTGGATTCAGGTCTGGGGAACGGGCGGGCCAGTCCATAGCATCAATGCCTTCCTCTTGCAGGAACTGCTGACACACTCCAGCCACATGAGGTCTAGCATTGTCTTGCATTAGGAGGAACCCAGGGCCAACCGCAACAGCATATGGTCTCACAAGGGGTCTGAGGATCTCATCTCGGTACCTAATGGCAGTCAGGCTACCTCTGGCGAGCACATGGAGGGCTGTGCGGCCCCCCAAAGAAATGCCACCCCACACCATGACTGACCCACCGCCAAACCGGTCATGCTGGAGGATGTTGCAGGCAGCAGAACGTTCTCCACTGCGTCTCCAGACTCTGTCACGTCTGTCACATGTGCTCAGTGTGAACCTGCTTTCATCTGTGAAGAGCACAGGGCGCCAGTGGCGAATTTGCCAATCTTGGTGTTCTCTGGCAAATGTCAAACGTCCTGCACAGTGTTGGGCTGTAAGCTCAACCCCCACCTGTGGACGTCGGGCCCTCATACCACCCTCATGGAGTCTGTTTCTGACCGTTTGAGCAGACACATGCACATTTGTGGCCTTTTGCAGGGCTCTGGCAGTGCTCCTCCTGCTCCTCCTTGCACAAAGGCGGAGGTAGCGGTCCTGCTGCTGGGTTGTTGCCCTCCTACGGCCTCCTCCAAGTCTCCTGATGTACTGGCCTGTCCCCTGGTAGCGCCTCCATGCCCTGGACACTACGCTGACAGACACAGCAAACCTTCTTGCCACAGCTCGCGTTGATGTGCCATCCTGGATGAGCTGCACTACCTGAGCCACTTGTGTGGGTTGTAAACTCCGTCTCATGCTACCACTAGAGTGTAAGCACCGCCAGCATTCAAAAGTGACCAAAACATCAGCCAGGAAGCATAGGAACTGAGAAGTGGTCTGTGGTCACCACCTACAGAACCACTCCTTTATTGGGGGTGTCTTGCTAACTGCCTATAATTTCCAACTGTTGTCTATTCCATTTGTTTATTGTCAATCAGTGAAATCATGAAATTTATTGTCAATCAGTGTTGCTTCCTAAGTGGATAGTTTGATTTCACAGGAGTGTGATTGACTTGGAGTTACATTGTGTTGTTTAAGTGTTCCCTTTATTTTTCTGAGCAGTGTATATATACACATCTCTGCCTTTACATCTCTCTACTTCTTTCTCTACCTATCTCTAGTGTCATGACGTTGTCCTGGGGGTAGGTTTATGACAGTCAAATATCTCTTCCCCCCCTTTTCCTCTCTCTACCCTACTGATGTGACATTTGAAAACCCCTTGGTTAACATAGAGATTCTGGGAACATCAGAAGGTGGGGGGGGGATGAACTATATTCTGGTAAGCCGAGCAATTGAACATATGCGGTGGTACTTACTGAATATGATGTCAGTTCGGTTGTCATCTGAGACATTCTCATCGATGATAGGATGACAAACTCTACAGTGGAAACTCTACACATCAGAGTTATCAGATTCACATGGAATTGTTGTTGAATTTAAATGTTTGAATTTAAAATTATTGGTGAAAATATGAAATGTAATTTTAGCTTCCGAATGAGAGATTTGGGTTTTCATAAGGTTAGGGCTCTGCTCAATCAGTGGCCCGCCCCTGTGAAGGGACATGGGTTATAAAACTTTTCAGATACACCCTTCTCGCTCCACTATATAAAGCCTTGACGAAAATGTAACCTCCTGTTCCAAGTACGTGAGGTCTGCAGCCTCTGCGTTAAAAGGACTAACATGTCTACAGAACTAAGCCAACCTCAGCGTGAGCTTTGGTTGCGAATGGTATCAACTTTGAACTCTTATTCACTACAGAAGTGATACCTCCTAGCCATTGAGTTAGCAACAGCAGCTGCAAAAGTGGTCTAGGAAAGAACAGACAGAGTATCCCGTCTACCACACAACGACGTAACTACAACGTATACAATTGACCACCAGAGACATTTTTCAAAGGACAAAGGACTCGGTTTGGCAAATATATAGTAAATATAGTAAATATTTATTGCATTTTCCTTTTCCAAATGGGCGGTCATTTAGAATGCATAAGATACTGTATTTACGACAGCACAGCTTCTCCCTTTGTTCTTCAGTCTTCCCGCTCTTTCACTCAAACCCAGCCCCTTTTCTTTGTGTAACCAGCTGTCATATCTGTTCCGCCCGCTAGGGACGTTTCCTTTATGACGTCATTTGTAATCAAGGTATGAATCATTCTTTGTATATGCAATTCTGTGTGATTAGTTAGGTATTTAGTAAATAAATAATTAAACCCAATTTTGTATTGCTGATTCAACTTGTTAGCCAGGGTTGGTGAAGAATTTACAACTTTCAGATGAGACTGAATTAAGGTGACGATTAATATTGACTGCTATTGATGTAAAATATTACTTGGTCTTTAAGAGTTTATTCAGAAGATAACAGCTCTATAAATATTATTTCGTGGTGCCCCAACTCTCTAGTTAATTACATTTACATGATTAGCTCAATCAGGTAATATTAATTACGGAGAAAGGATTTTATAGAATAGCATGTCATATCACTTAATCCGGCATAGCAAAAGACATGACATGTCTCTCTCTCTACCTCTCTCTCTCCCTGTGCCTCCCTCTACCTCGCTCTCCACCTTTCTCCCTCTGCCTCCCTCTACCTCCGCACCTCTCTCTCGACTCTCTACCTCTCTCTAGCCTCACTCTACTTCTTGCTGCCACTCTCTCTAGCATCTGTCTCTTTTTAGCCTCTCTCTCTAGTCTCAATATCTCTCTCTCTCTCTAGCATCTGTCTCTTTTTAGCCTCTCTATCTCTCTCTCTCTAGCCTCTCTCTATGTCTAGCCTCTCTCTCTACCTCTCTGTCTACCTCTCTCTGTAGCCTCTCTCTGTAGCCTCTCACTTTAGCCTCTCACTTTATCCTCTCGTTCTACCTCTCTCTATATACCTCTCTCTCTCTCTCTCTAGCCTCACTCTCTACCGCTCTCTCTCTCTCTCTCTAACCTCTCACTCTACCTCTCTCTCTAGCCTAACTCTCTCTAGTCTAACTCTATCGCTCTCTCTAGCATCTATCTCTAGTCTAACTCTACCACTCTCTCTAGCCTCTTTCTCTAGTTTAACTCTCTAGTCTAACTCTCTAGTCTAACTCTCTAGTCTAACTCTCTAGTCTAACTCTCTAGTCTAACTCTCTAGCCTCTCACTCTAGCCTCTCACTCTAGCCTCTCACTCTAGCCTCTCACTCTAGCCTCTCACTCTAGCCTCTCTCTATTCTTCCTCTACCTCTCTGTCTAGTCGAACTCTACCTCTCTCTCTAGCCTAACTCTCTGGCCTAACGCTCTGGTCTAACTCTCTAGTCTAACTCTCTAGCCTCTCACTCTAGCCTCTCACTCTAGCCTCTCACTCTAGCCTCTCACTCTAGCCTCTCACTCTAGCCTCTCACTCTAGCCTCTCACTCTAGCCTCTCACTCTAGCCTCTCTCTATTCTTCCTCTACCTCTCTGTCTAGTCGAACTCTACCTCTCTCTCTAGCCTAACTCTCTGGCCTAACGCTCTGGCCTAACTCTCTAGCCTCTCTCTCTCTAGCCTCTCTCTTTAGACTAACCTATCTCTACCTCTAACCTACCTCTAACCTTTCTCTACCTTTCTGACTGCGCTATGGCAGTAATGAGATGCAGTACCCACTACACTCAGTTTCCCAAATTGAAGTGTCTCCACTGGGCTCCTGTTGGCCAGGCATCAGAGACAGAGCGCCACAGAGCCGCTTGAGCTGTAAGGCCCATAAACCACTGGGGCTGACTGACCACAGCTCAGACAGGGAGACAAAGATGGAGTAAGCGAGGTAGCCGCTTCTGAGAGAGTCATTCACTCTGCTCTCAGGTCGCAATGGATGTACTCAGGTACTCACATCTCTTTGAACAAGTAGTAGAAGGAACAATAGATTGTGTGTTGTGTGTGTTGTGGATTACAATAAGTACATGTTCTGCTTGGTGTCTGTCTATACCAGACATAGCTCTTTGGTCACATACAGTAGGCCAAAGCATAGCCGATATCTGAATGTACAGTATGATTTTCTGCTCTATCAGTGTCTCCCATTAATCATCAACAGAGAAAGAGTTGTTAACCTGCTCACATAGAGAGAGATGACCAGTCCATTTGGAGAGGAAGGAAACGAAGGAAAACGAAGGAAGTAAGAAGAGAGACAAGAAAATATTAGGAACGTCCGATACAGCTTCTACACACAACAACATGAGGAACGTCCCATACAGCTTCTACACACACAACAACATGAGGAACGTCCCATACAGCTTCTACACACACACAACAACATGAGGAACGTCCCATACAGCTTCTACACACACACAACAACATGAGGAACGTCCCATACAGCTTCTACACACACAACAACAACATGAGGAACGTCCCATACAGCTTCTACACACACAACAACATGAGGAACGTCTCATACAGCTTCTACACACAACAACATGAGGAACGTCCCATACAGCTTCTATACACACAAAAACATGAGGAACGTCTCATACAGCTTCTACACACAACAACATGAGGAACGTCTCATACAGCTTCTACACACAACAACATGAGGAACGTCCCATACAGCTTCTACACACAACATGAGGAACGTCCCATACAGCTTCTATACACACAACAACATGAGGAACGTCTCATACAGCTTCTACACACAACAACATGAGGAACGTCCCAGCTTCTACAGCTTCTACACACACACAACATGAGGAACGTCTCATACAGCTTCTACACACACAATAACATGAGGAACGTCCCATACAGCTTCTACACACACATACAACATGAGGAACGTCTCATACAGCTTCTACACACAACAACATGAGGAACGTCCCATACAGCTTCTACATGAGGAACGTCAGCTTCTATACACACAAAACATGAGGAACGTCTCGTACAGCTTCTAGAGGAACGTCTCATACAGCTTCTACACACAACAACATGAGGAACGTCTCATACAGCTTCTACACACAACAACATGAGGAACGTACCCTATACATACAGCTTCTACACACAACAACATGAGGAACGTCCCATACAGCTTCTACACACACAACAACATAAGGAATGTCCCATACAGCTTCTACACACAACAACACCATGAGGAACATCCCATACAGCTTCTACACACAACAACATGAGGAACGTCCCATACAGCTTCTACACACACAACAACCTGAGGAACATCCAATACAGCTTCTACACACACAACAACAACATGAGGAACATCCCATACAGCTTCTACACACACAACAACAACATGAGGAACGTCCCATACAGCTTCTACACACACAACAACAACATGAGGAACATCCCATACAGCACAACTGACACCCACAGCAACAACAACATGAGGAACATCCCATACAGCTTCTACACACACAACAACAACATGAGGAACATCCCAGCTACAGAGGAACTCCCATCTACACACACAACAACATGAGGAACATCCCATACAGCTTCTACACACACAACAACATGAGGAACATCCCATACAGCTTCTACACACACAACAACATACACTGCTTCAGACACGGTGTCAAACGGCCTGCTTACAAATGTGTAGGAAAGGTGTCCAAATGTCTTTAAACTCAGTGAGTCAGACCTGAGTAGGTGGGTGTCAGAACGTGTCAAAGTGATACAAGATGGTCACTGCCCTCCGTAATTGTTGAGACAGTGAAGCGTTTTCTCTTATTTTGGCTCTATACTGCAAAAGTTTGGATATGCAATCAAACAATGACTATGAGATTAAACTACAGAATGTCAGCTTTAATTTGAGGAATGTTCATCTATATCAGGTGGTAGCAGTGTCCCAATAATTACAGAGGGCACTGTAGATGCCATGTCTGTAGATGCCATGTCTGAAGATGCCATGTCTGTAGATACCATGTCTGTAGATGTCATGTCTGTAGATACCATGTCTGGATTTACCATGTCTGGATTTACCATGTCTGTAGATACCATGTCTGTAGATTCCATGTCTGTATTTACCATGTCTGTAGATGCCATGTCTGTAGATACCATGTCTGGATTTACCATGTCTGGATTTACCATGTCTGTAGATACCATGTCTGTAGATTCCATGTCTGTATTTACCATGTCTGTAGATGCCATGTCTGTAGGTACCATGTCTGTAGGTACCATGTCTGTAGATACCATGTCTGTATTTACCATGCCTGTAGATACCATGTCTGTATTTACCATGTCTGTAGATACCATGTCTGTATTTACCATGTCTGTAGATACCATGTCTGTAGATGCCATGTCTGTAGGTACCATGTCTGTAGGTACCATGTCTGTAGATACCATGTCTGTAGGTACCATGTCTGTAGGTACCATGTCTGTAGGTACCATGTCTGTAGATACCATGTCTGTATTTACCATGTCTGTATGTACCATGTCTGTAGATGCCATGTCTGTAGATACCATGTCTGTATTTACCATGTCTGGATTTACCATGTCTGTAGATGCCATGTCTGTAGGTACCATGTCTGTAGGTACCATGTCTGTAGGTACCATGTCTGTAGATACCATGTCTGTAGATACCATGTCTGTATTTACCATGTCTGTAGATACCATGTCTGTATTTACCATGTCTGTAGATGCCATGTCTGTAGATGCCATGTCTGTAGGTACCATGTCTGTAGATACCATGTCTGTAGATGCCATGTCTGTAGATACCATGTCTGTATTTACCATGTCTGTAGATGCCATGTCTGTAGATACCATGTCTGTAGATGCCATGTCTGTAGATGCCATGTCTGTAGATACCATGTCTGTAGGTACCATGTCTGTAGGTACCATGTCTGTATTTACCATGTCTGTAGATACCATGTCTGTAGATGCCATGTCTGTATTTACCATGTCTGTAGATGCCATGTCTGTAGATACCATGTCTGTAGATACCATGTCTGTAGATACCATGTCTGTAGATACCATGTCTGTATTTACCATGTCTGTAGATACCATGTCTGTATTTACCATGTCTGTAGATACCATGTCTGTAGATACCATGTCTGTAGATACCATGTCTGTATTTACCATGTCTGTAGATACCATGTCTGTAGGTACCATGTCTGTATTTACCATGTCTGTAGATACCATGTCTGTAGATGCCATGTCTGTATTTACCATGTCTGTAGATACCATGTCTGTAGATACCATGTCTGTATTTACCATGTCTGTATTTACCATGTTTGTAGATGCCATGTCTGTAGGTACCATGTCTGTAGGTACCATGTCTGTAGGTACCATGTCTGTAGATACCATGTCTGTATCTGTATTTACCATGTTTGTAGATGCCATGTCTGTAGGTACCATGTCTGTAGATACCATGTCTGTATCTGTATTTACCATGTTTGTAGATGCCATGTCTGTAGGTACCATGTCTGTAGATACCATGTCTGTATCTGTATTTACCATGTTTGTAGATGCCATGTCTGTAGATACCATGTCTGAAGATGCCATGTCTGTAGATACCATGTCTGTATTTACCATGTCTGTATTTACCATGTCTGTATTTACCATGTCTGTATTTACCATGTCTGTAGGTACCATGTCTGTAGGTACCATGTCTGTAGGTACCATGTCTGTAGATACCATGTCTGTATTTACCATGTCTGTATTTACCATGTCTGTATTTACCATGTTTGTAGATGCCATGTCTGTAGATACCATGTCTGAAGATGCCATGTCTGTAGATACCATGTCTGTATTTACCATGTCTGTATTTACCATGTCTGTAGATACCATGTCTGTATTTACCATGTTTGTATTTACCATGTCTGTAGGTACCATGTCTGTAGGTACCATGTCTGTAGGTACCATGTCTGTAGATACCATGTCTGTATTTACCATGTCTGTATTTACCATGTCTGTATTTACCATGTTTGTAGATGCCATGTCTGTAGGTACCATGTCTGTAGATACCATGTCTGTATTTACCATGTCTGTAGATACCATGTCTGTATTTACCATGTCTGTAGATACCATGTCTGTAGATACCATGTCTGTAGATACCATGTCTGTAGATGCCATGTCTGTAGATACCATGTCTTTACTAAAACCATACATGAAGGATTCTTGTTGTGTTACATGTTCTGTGAACCTCTTTTTCTCGACACAACATCAACATATAACACGGCTGTGCATGACAGGCTTGTATGTTCTGTTCACCTCTTTTGCATGACAACACATCCAGTAATGAGAGCAGTCTGACAGAGCTGAGAGATGCATGCTGGGTAAACAGGCTTGTTCGTTAACGCACGCACACACTTCCCTCTGGATGAGCTTGCGTCCATTAGGCAACACACACATTCACAAAGACAAGTACACACACAGACACACACATGGATGCAGGCACACACGCTAGGGGCACACACGCTCGGCACACACACACACTCAACACAGAGCCGCCAGCAAACGGGAACTACAAACCACATATCAACACGAGCTGCAGAGACACAGCCAATCCTCTGGCAATAATTGAGGGATGCATCTCTCGCTCTCTTTACATTTTTCTCCCATTTTCTCTATTTCCCTGCATTTTGTTTTCTTTGAGATGGAATGAATCTTATGAAGATGTTTCGATGTTCCGATGCGCTCTGACATCACTGGAGACGTGTCTCTGACAGAGGCTGGATATTGTTGGTAGTCAGCGGCCTCAGCGGACTCCCAGAAAGCCTCTGGAAGAGTCCTGTCGGCTCGGTGACATCACAGTGAGAGAGACGGTCTCAGCGTTCTGCTCTGTCCTCATGACTCATCGTCATGGGGCAGGTTTACCAGCTGAACCTGACTAAAGATGAATCTCTGGTGGACAGACAACGTAAACATAAATGGTACTATAAATCTGTCTTTATACTAGGAGCACCGACTGGTAACGAGCAGCAATAGTTCTGATGCTTGGGGTTTTAATCACTGGTTATTTGGTCAAATCAAGATTTGGCTGGTGTTTGCATCATTCGAATTTGGGAAGAGGGGAGAGATTTGGCCCGTACACTTGCAATGAGAGTGGGTGAAGCTCCTCGTTCTAGCATCTCTTTATCTCTTCTCTTAACATGTATGGACCCAGAACTTAATCGGCATCTGACCAATAACGCAAGACTTCAGTTCTGGGTTTAACGGAGGTTAAAGACGCACTCTGGTTTCAAAACGCCTTCTCTTTTTGCCCTGAGAGACTGTGTTAGTGACTGCTGGTTGGGTTGGTGGACAGGAACACGGAACAGAGTGTCCACCCAGTACAGAAGGGAAGGGATGGAGAGTACGGAATCAGCTGGCGTGAGGGAATGTGAGCTGATTTGACCTCTCAGACAAAGTCGCTGTGTGTCTTTAGGGACTGCTGGTTGTCACGCAGCCTCTCTCAATCACTCCTTCTCACTCTCTATCTGTCTCACTCTGTCATTTTTCTGTCTCTCTCTGTCACTCCCTTTCTCCCCTCTCTGTCTCTCTCTCTCTCTCTCTCTCTCTCTCTAGGGACTGCTTGTTGTCACGCAAGCCTCTCTCGCTTGCTCTCTCTCTGTATCCCTCTATCTCTGTCTCGCTCTCCTGTATCTGTCTCTCTCTCTCTCTGTCGGTCTTGTCTGTCACTTTTTTTCTGTCTTTCTCTTTCTATCTCTGGGATGGACAGCGGGGGATGAGGAAGGAGGAGAGAGATAACCATGAGAAGTTCCACAGACGGCCACTGGAGAGAGACAAACACAGTGTTGAGTTTGAGCAATTGCTCAGAGGGTTCTACTCGTCCCTGTCTCTATCGCAGGTGTGATGATGATCAAATCATCCTCATGGAGGGTTCAGGTGTGTGTGTGTTGACGTCATGTTTGTGTGTGTGCGGTTTGAACGTGCATGCATGAGTGCATATCCACACATATGGCCATGTGTATGCAGTGAATCAAGTGTAAGAAGTAAAGGCATGTGGTATGGTAGGATGCCTCTATAGTAACCCTGATGTTTCCACTGTGAGCCGCCAGCCTGTCACCCTGTCTGATCACGGTGGCAGACACAGAGGCTGAACATGCATGACTCTCCTCCCTCAAGACCTTTTGGTCCATCTCTCCCGCGTGACTGTCTACACAGGGACACGCCATCGTACTCATCACACACAGACGCACAGTCCTACATCCCTCAGGGCCGTCGAGGCAGTCAAGAGGGCGTCATTACTTCGTCGGTAACACCCGACGGAGACGACCGTTAGGAGAAAGGCGGCTCCTGGTGGCCCCACAACGGCTCCGCTCTCTCTGGTTGATGTCTCTTAACGATAGCCCCTGTGTGCTTCTGTACACTGACACGTTTGACATTTAAATATCAATAGCCTGTATGAGCATAAACCCGGCCTGGCTTCTGGCCATTTAGGATGTGAAATTCATATGAATGATTCAGAGCCACTGTGTGTCTACAGAGTTGTATGTGGTGTTCATGCATAAACTACTATGCACAGAAGTCCATTACGATCTCAGATCATCCACTATTTAGTAGCCACAACGCATCCTATATAGCATCATGGTAACCAATTAGTCTAAGGGAGAAAGCGGAGATGGATAGCATTAAATCACGTTTGGGATGTTGATGGACTGGATGCGTTCATTTCCTTGACTGCTTGAGTTTGCACTACCACATAACAAACACACACACACAGAGACGCCAGACTAGAGGATACACACACACACACACACACCACACACCACACACACAGATGACTCCTAAGCCCAATCAGCCAATGTCTAAATGAGACAACGCCAGTAGAGTACTGTATGTCTTTGTTGAGGAGAGATGTGCTGGCCTGGCTCCTATACTGAGATGACATCACTCCTTGGCATCCAGCTCCAGGGAGACTGTGGTGCCTGGGCCAGGGTGATGATCAACCAATCACAGAGAGAGACTGTGTGTGTTGTGGTTAGTGTGTGTGTGTGTGTGTGGGGGGGTCTTTGTCTATCCAATGGCAGGGGACAGAGAGAGAGGGAGAGAGAGAGAGACAGAGAGAGAAAGAAAGTGAGAGAGGAGACGGAGAGAGACCATTGTAAATACAACCCATGTTTATTTATTTTCCCTTTTGTACATTAACTATTTGCACATCATTACAACACTGTATATATACATAATATGTCATTTGAAATGAATATTTAGTGATGAGGAGTTGTGGTAAAGACATGACAGATCAGGGTAGATCAGGGTAGAGTGAGGGCAGGGTTTGAGGAATAGAGAGTAAGGGCGAAGGGAAGCTGGGAAACAGGCATTATGTAATTTGCAGGTCACAGTTGTGCAATTTGTTTGGGAAATATTGGAGTGAAGGTAGCAGAGCGTTTTGGCCCAGAATTCAGCTCATATTCAACTTGGTATCCATCTTTTTTTGTATTCCTTCCCTGATAAGGAGATATTTTTTGTCCATGGTGACTTGCTAACTCTCTCGAAACTGCTGTAGTCTTACCTCATACTGCACGCACGCACATACACACACGTCTCATAGCATATAGCAGCAGGCAGCGTTCAGTAGAACACTTTACAAAGTCACAAGTCCCATTAGGCAGTAGCAGCAGCACTGTTGGGCTGGCAGCAGAGGTATGAAAGCACAGTGGATTACGTGAACTCATTACCCTCTGTGGATGACTCATCTTTTCCTCCACCTCATCTCCATACGTATTCTGACACGGTGTTTAGGGAAGCAGGGAACATAGTGGGCTGACTGGGGAACGAGTGGGATGTGTTTTAAGAGCATTAGAAAAGAAGGCAGGTCAGAAGTCAATCTTAGAACAGATGAGAGATGCATGTCTGGTAATATGTTGTTGTAGTAGTGATAGTGGTGGTGGTGGTAGTGATGGTGGTGGTGGTGGTGGTGGTGGTAGTGATGGTGGTGGTGGTGGTGGTGGTAGTGGTGTTGGGGGTTGTGGTGGTGGTAGTGGTGTTTGTAGTGGTGGTGGTGGTGGTGGGGGTGGTGGTAGTGATGGTAGTGGTGGTGGTGTTGGTAGTGGTGTTGGTTGTGGTGGTGGTAGTGGTGTTTGTAGTGGTGGTGGTGGGGGTGGTGGTAGTGATGGTAGTGGTGGTGGTGTTGGTAGTGGTGTTGGTTGTGGTGGTGGTAGTGGTGTTTGTAGTGGTGGTGGTGGGGGTGGTGGTAGTGGTGTTTGTAGTGGTGGTGGTGGGGGTGGTGGTGGTAGTGGTGTTGGTTGTGGTGGTGGTAGTGGTAGTGGTGTTTGTAGTGGTGGTGGTGGGGGTGGTGGTAGTGGTGTTGGTTGTGGTGGTGGTAGTGGTGTTTGTAGTGGTGGTGGTGGGGGTGGTGGTAGTGGTAGTGTGGTGGTGGGGGTGGTGGTGGTGTTGGTGGTGGTGGTGGTGGGGGTGGTGGTGGTGTGGTGGTGTTGGTGGTGGTGTTGGTAGTGGTGTTGGTGGGGGTGGTAGTGGTGGTGTTGGTAGTGGTGTTGGTAGTGGTGTTGGTTTTGGTAGTGGTGGTAGTGGTGGTGGTAGTGGTGGTGTTGGTAGTGGTGCTGGTAGTGGTGTTGGTAGTGGTGTTGGTGGTGGTGGGGGTTGTGGTAGAGGTGGTAGTGGTAGTAGTGGTGGTAGTGGTAGTAGTGTTAGTAGTGGTGGTGGTGTTGGTTGTGGTAGTGATGGTGGTGGTAGTGATAGTTTTGATTAAACAACAAAAGTATAACTTTGATCATGATCAGGAAAATGATCATTATGATTATGACAGATTGTATGTAACATAGACCAGTTGGTTGTATGAGTGAGGGATCCGTGGGAATGGGGACGTGTTGACAAACCCACTCTCCTGCCTGCCACAGTCTCAGTGTCACAGCCTTTGAAGGTCAAGGACACCCGCTCTCAGTTGTCTGTGCCCGCAATTACCCACAAGCCATCTCTGTCCTCCCCTCTATCCCCGGTCCCTGCTAAAATCACACCGTGAAAGTATTTAGGAGGAGTGGAGCTGGTGTCTGCACTAGGAGAACACAGCCCCGTGAGGAAAGGACATTAAGAGACAACGGAGGACGATTGTCCCCTCTGGACCACGGTAGCTTGGATTCACAAGACGGGGAACTTGAGGGGGCTGGAAACCCACAGAGCAGAACCTGTCTTGGGATGTGTAGTATTGAACGTTGCTGCGGGCAGCAGATCTTCTCTGGTCTAACGCTGAATCTTAAACATAGCCAGAGGAGGTGTCAGAGCTCCTGTACCACTGTTCAAAGGGCAGTGAGAGACCGATGAAGTCAACCTGAAGCTGAAAAAAGAGGAAGAAACCACCACTCTGGCTGACTGGCTGGCTCCTATCTTATCCAGCAATGCAGCTGGACTGAAAATGCTCTCCCCTCTGGGAGCAGTGTAGTAAAGGGCCGGACAGCCGTAGAACGATTCATTACATTCTACTGTAGATTTTAACAGCTTGACATTCATACACCAAGCAGGCGATAGAGCTTCAGTTGGGGAAGAAGAGAGAGACAGGGATGAGTAGAAGTCACGTCTTCTCAACATCAATAACCAAATACTTTTCATACATTTTCTACACGCAAGCCATGCATAAGTATTTGACCCCCTCTCAATCAGAAAGATTTCTGGCTCCCAGGTGTCTTTTATACAGGTAACAAGCTGAGATTAGGAGCACACTCTTAAAGGGAGTGCTCCTAATCTCAGTTTGTTACCTGTATAAAAGACACCTGTCCACAGAAGCAATCAATCAGATTCCAAACTCTCCATCATGGCCAAGACCAAAGAGCTCTCCAAGAATGTCAGGGACAAGATTGTAGACCTACACAAGGCTGGAATGGGCTACAAGACCATCGCCAAGCAGCTTGGTGAGAAGGTGAAAACAGTTGGTGCGATTATTCGCAAATGGAAGAAACACAAAATAACTGTCAATCTCCCTCGGCCTGGGGCTCCATGCAAGATCTCACCTTGTGGAGTTGCAATGATCATGAGAACGGTGAGGAATCAGCCCAGAACTACACTGGAGGATCTTGTCAATGATCTCAAGGCAGCTGGGACAATAGTCACCAAGAAAACAATTTGTAACACACTACGCCGTGAAGGACTGAAAGGTCCCCCTGCTCAAGAAAGCACATATATGTCACGTTCTGACCTTAGTTCCTTTGTTTTGTATTTTGCTATAGTATGGTCAGGGCGTGAGTTGGGTGGGTTGTCTATGTTAGTTTGTCTATGATTTTCTATTTCTGTGTTTGGCCTGGTATGATTCTCAATCAGAGGCAGCTGTCAATCGTTGTCCCTGATTGAGAACCATATTTAGGTAGCCTGTTTTCCATTGTGTTTTGTGGGTGGTTATTTTCTGTTTAGTGTTGTGTTGCCCCTTACAGGACTGTTCGTTGGTTGTTTATTGTTTTGTTTTCAGTGTTCATTAAAATATTTAAAATATGAATACTTACCACGCTGCACATTGGTCCTCCTATCTCCAGACGACATCCGTTACAATATACATGCCCGTCTGAAGTTTGCCAATGAACATCTGAATGATTCAGATGAAAGTATTGTGGTCAGATGAGACAAATGGAGCTCTTTGGCATCAACTCAACTCGCCGTGTTTGGAGCAGGAGGAATGCTGCCTATAACCCCAAGAACACCATCCCCACCGTCAAACATGGAGGTGGAAACATTATGCTTTGGGGGTGTTTTTCTGCTAAGGGGACAGGACACCTTCACCGCATCAAAGGGACGATGGACGGGGCCATGTACCGTCAAATCTTGAGTGAGAACCGCCTTCCCTCAGCCAGGGCATTGAAAATGGGTCGTGGATGGGTATTACGGTATGACAATGACCCAAAACACACGACCAAGGCAACAAAGGAGTGGCTCAAGAAGAAGCACACTAAGGTCCTGGAGTGGCCTAGCCAGCCTCCAGACCTTAATCCCATAGAAAATCTGTGGAGGGAGCTGAAGGTTCGAGTTGCCAAACGTCAGCTTCGAAACCTAAATGACTTGGAGAAGATCTGCAAAGAGGAGTGGGACAAAATCCCTTCTGATGTGAGCAAACCTGGTGGCCAACTACAATAAACATCTGACCTCTGTGATTGTCAACAAGGGTTTTGCCACCAAGTACTAAGTCATGCTTTGCAGAGGGGTCAAACACTTATTTCCCTCATTAAAATGCAAATCAATTTACAACATTTTTGACATGCGTTTTTCTGGATTTTTTTGTTGTTATTCTGTTAGACTGATCATATCTTTGTCAGTGGGCAAATGTACAAAATCAGCAGGGGAGCAAAAAAATACTTTTCCCTCACTGTATATCTCCTTGATTTTAATGATGTAAATTATGGAGGTAAGGCATTCACAAGAGAAGGTTCCCTCTCCCACCCATTTAAAACTGAACTGAAATCACTGTATTTGAGGGTCTTACAAAGGGGGCAAGGACCTGCCAAGCTGTGTCTAATTTGTAACTGATGACATCAGAGGCCTAAAAATAAGCAAATGTATGTGTTATAACGCCACCTCACAACAAAACTCTGAACGGCTTCACGCTTTTAAAACTTGTGAGACACTGTGAAACAGCACGCTCCTTCTGAATGAAGCTTCAAGCCTCAGCCTCCTCCTCACTCCGAGTTATAAATGAGTCATTGATGCGTCAGTATAGTGCTCATCCAATCAAAGAGGAGGAGGAACGCTACATGTCACACAAACAATTCTATATGTTAGGTTTGCTCTTAGAAAACAAGAAGTACGAAGTATGGAATACATAGATACTGTATATAAACATATACATTATCCCCTGAAGTGGCTCAGCTTGACCCTGTAAAAGCTCCCATCATTTTGGTGTGAATAGCAGAGTGAGACAATCAGTGAAGACATGTTAGAGGAACTGGGCTAGGAGAACACTCGCTGTAGGTTATTATAACGCACTGTTGACATAAATATATATATATATATATATATACTAAACAAAAATAGAAATGCAACATGTAAAGTGTTGGTCCCATGTTTCATGAGCTGAAATAAAAGATCCCAGAAATGTTCCATATGCACAAAAAGTTTATTTCTCTCAAATTTTGCAAACAAATTTGTTTACATACCTGTAAGTGAACATTTCTCCTTTGCCAAGATAATTCATCCACCTGAGAGGTGTGGCATATCAAGAAGCTGATTAAACAGCATGATCATTAAACAGGTGCATCTCGTGCTGGGGACAATAAAAGGCCACTCTAAAATGTGAAGCTTTGTCACACAACACAATGCCACAGATGTCTCAAGTTTTGAGTGAGCATGCCATTGGCATGCTGACTGCAGGAATGACCACCAGAGCTGTTGCCAGAGAAATGAATGTTAATTTATCTACCATAAGCCACCTCGAAGGTCATTTTAGAGAATTTGGCAGTGCGTCCAACAGCCATCACAACCGCAGACCACGTTTAACCACACCAGCCTAGGACCTCCACATTCAGCTTCTTCACCTGCGGGATCGTCAGAGACCGGCCACCCAGACAGCTGATGCAGCTGTGGAGTATTTATGTCTGTAATAAAGCTCTTTTGTGGGGAAAAATTCATTCTGAAATGCTGGGCCTGGCTCCCCAGTGGGTGGGCCCCCAAGTGGGTGGGCCTATGCCCTCCTAGGCTGCATACCTGCCCAGTCATATGTAATCCATAGATTAGAGCTTTTTTTCCCAATTGACTGATACACATATACAACCATACATTCAACAATAACAACATGCATACAGTAGAGGAAATGTGCAGGTTGATTGGTCTGTCAGACACTGTCCCTCAACTTATGGCAGGCAGCAATGTAGTGCACTGCCAATACACAGCTCTCTGCGTCCTCCCCCAACAGGACGGGTAGCCTTTAAAACCTAGAATAAGGGTTTCAAATTTGGGGAAATGACACTCTCTAATTGTTTTATATTTTTAACATTTTGTCAGGAAATGCAGCTCCGTCTCAGGTTCTGCTGTTGTGCAGTGGTTGCACAGCCTTTCCTCTACAGGGAGCCAGGTTTTCCTGTGTCTACCCTTCTCAATGGCAAGGCTGTGCTCACTGAGCCTGTACTTTGTCAAGGTTTTTCTAAGGTTTTGATCCGTAACCATGGTCAAATATTTAGCCATAGTGTACTGTCGATTTAGGGCCAGATAGCACTGCATTTTGCTTTGTTTGTGCTTGTGTTTCCCAACAAGCAATATAGTTTTGTTTTGACTGTGTTGTAATTTGGTTTATCCTGATTGATTGGATGTTCTGGTCCTGAGGCTTCAGTGTGTTAGTAGAACAGGTTTGTGAACTCAGCCCCAGGACCAGCTGGGTCTCTCTCTCTCTCATGCTCTAACATACAGCTCCTCATCAGTCTCCCCATGTTAAGGCCCACTCAGCCACTTTCCCATCTAAAGTAGCTTAATTAATCTGGTAAACAATGAGAAGGCGTTCAGTGACAGGATCATTAGTGGTAGTCCATGTTTGTCTACTGGATTTAAATGGGGTGTAGCCATTGTTGATACTTGCTATTTTAAGCTATTTGTCTTCTAGGCACAGTATGACTGATGGTAAGATGGACTTGAGTCCCAAATGGCACCCTATTCCCTTTATAGTGCACTCATTTTGACCAGGGTAGTTAGGGTAGTACACTATTAGGAATAGTGAATTAGGTACCATTTTGGACACGTCCAGAGAAATTAGCTCTATTTAAATCACATTAGGTTTCTACTATATAACTGTAGTTCACTCCACGCTTTGATCAAACACAGCCACAGACAGTTTATTTTGAGCGAATGATGAGTGGGAGCTATTTAGGAGCTCACGCAGAATGTAACACTAATATATAATACATGTCTCTGTTCAGCGGTATGGGTCAAAATAGCAGTAGAGCGTCACGTTTGTTCATCCAAATAAGGCTCACATTTACACATCCTAAAGCTGAAGCTGATATGATGCCAAATAAATGAGAGGAAGATGCTGTTTATTCTAGATTTGACTTCTTAGCTTCACTGCCCCTGTCTAGTCTGACTGCTACAGTCCCTGGCTCTGTAGTCAGACTTCTGAGTCCTCTCTATTCACTTGGTGAGTTCTGTGATGAGCCAGAGGACACTTCCGCCCCTCAACCCCAGCCCTCTCCCTCAACCCCAGCCCTCTCCCTCCCACCAGCTCGGAGTCTCCTCGGCCTGTGGACCACTGGCAAAGTCAGGGAGGCAGAAACCAAAGGCTGGTACTTCACTCTCTCTCCATGTATCTCTTTCCCTCCCTCTCTCTACCCCTCTCTCTCTCTCTTTCCCTCTCTCTAGCCCTCTAACAGTCTCTCTCTAACCCCCTCTCTCAAACCCCCTATCTATTTCCCTCTGTCTCTCTAACCCTCTCATCTCTCTGTCTCTCCCTCGTCTCTGTCCTTCCCTCTCTCTCTAGATGGATGCACGGTCTACACTAGAGGGGCAGTTGGCTGTGACCTACTTCAACAGAACAGAACTGGACCTATCAGTCACACAGCTGTGTGTCACATTGTCTAGCTGGGTGCTGAAAGGGTGCCGTCCGCTTCACTCCAAAAACTAGAATCCTCCACACTAGAGATTTATTTTTGGGGCATTTCCGCTTCTCTTTCCTTTGGGACACTTTATGCAAATAACAGATGAACAGATAATGATGCACTCTGAATAACAGTTTGTGTTTCCTAAAATAAGGCATTTCATAATATACAGGTAGGAGTGGAATTGGATGGATGGACCGCCCGCTGTTTATCTGTTCAAGCATTAAAGTGTGTGGTGTGTGTGTGTGTGTGTGTGTGTGTGTATGCATGTCTGTGTGAGGGCCTGCTGTGTGAGTAAAATAAACTCGGCAACAAACAAAAAAATGTCCCTTTTTCAGGACCCTGTCTTTCAAGGATAATTTGTAAGAATTCAAATAACTTCACAGATCTCCATTGTAAAGGGTTTAAACACTGTTTCCCATGCTTGTTCAATGAACCATAAACAATTAATGAACATGCACCTGTGGAACGGTCGTTAAGACACTAACAGCTTACAGACGGTAGGCAATTAAGGTCACAGTTATGAAAACGTAGGACACTAAAGAGGCCCTTCTTTGACTCTGAAAAACACCAAAAGAAAGATGCCCAGGGTCCCTGCTCATCTGCGTGAACGTGCCATAGGCATGCAGCAAGGAGGCATGAGGACTGCAGATGTGCCCAAGTCAATAAATTGCAATGTCCATACTGTGAGACGCCTAAGACAGCGCTACAGGGAGGGAGACAGGATGGACAGCTGATCGTCCTCGCAGTGGCAGACCACGTGTAAAAACACCCGCACAGAATCGGTACATCCGAACATCACACCTGTGGGACAGGTACAGGATGGCAACAACAACTGCCCGAGTTACACCAGGAACGCACAATCCCTCTATCAGTGCTCAGACTGTCCGCAATAGGCTGAGAGAGGCTGGACTGAGGGCTTGTAGGCCTGTTGTAAGACAGGTCCTCACCAGACATCCCCGGCAACAATGTTACCTATGGGCACAAACCCACCGTCGCTGGACCAGACAGGACTGGCAAAAAGTGCTCTTCTCTGGCGAGTTGCAGTTTTGTCTCACCAGGGGTGATGGTTGGATTCGCGTTTATCATCAAAGGAAAGAGCGTTACACCGAGGTCTGTACTCTGGAGCGGGATCGATTTGGAGGTGGAGAGTTCATCATGGTCCGGGGCAGAGTGTCACAGCATCATCGGACTGAGCTTGTTGTCATTGCAGGCAATCTCAACGCTGTGCGTTACAGGGAAGACGTCCTCCTCCCTCATGTGGTACCCTTCGTGCAGAACACTCATCCGTCAGTGTTCTGCCATGGCCAGCGAAGAGCCCGGATCTCAATCCCATTGAGCAGGTCTGGGACCTGTTGGATCGGAGGGTGAGGGCTAGGTCCATTCCCGCCAGAAATGTGCGGGAACTTGCAGGTGCCATGGTGGACGAGTGGGGTAACATCTCACAGCAAGACCTGGCAAATCTGGTGCAGTACATGAGGAGGAGATGCACCGCAGTACTTAATGCAGCTGGTGGCCACACCAGATACTGACTGTTACTTTGATTTTGACCCCCCCTTTGTTCAGGGATACATTATTCAATTTCTGTTAGTCACATGTCTGTGGAACTTGTTCAGTTTATGTCTCAGTTGTTGAATCTTGTTATGTTCATACAAATATCTACACATGTTAAGTTTGCTGAAAATAAACGCAGTTGACAGTGAGAGGACGTTTCTTTTTTTGCTGAGTTTATGATTCAGCCTCTTCCCGTGATCACATTGGATGACTCCATTAGCACAGGAAGGTGGCACAGGAATCCGTTAGTTCAGGGTAAATGGCGGCTGAGTGATTGAGTGTCAACTCACTGAATAACCAGCGACACATTTACAAAACAGAGTCTCGGCCTGGGCCGCGCGTGATACAAACGGGAGCTAGTGTCAATTTACCTCTGCCTTGTCAGATACTGGAAGTGACTGGATCCTGGTCAATATCAACAGCTAATGTCATCGTGTAATTAATGTCATCACCAATCATGCACTATCAATTACATATCAGACATATCAAGACGTAAAGGATATATAGCTGCTACACAGGGATGTGATGAGGGTTGGTGAACAGCTAGGCAGCCATTGCCTAAAGCCACACAGACCCAGACACAAGCACCCATCCTTCCACCAATAGACGATAGCTAAAGTGTGGATGGCAATAACACTATGCATGTAAGGGAAGTGAATAAGAGAGAAGAGAACGTGTGTGAGTGTGTGTGTGTGTGTGTGTGTGTGTGTGTGTGTGTGTATGTATCTCTCTCTCTCTTTCTCCACCTGATAATTAATAATATCATTGCTCAGCAAACTGACGGAAATCATCAATTAACACAGTCACACTTTTATGGACCAATTATAGTCAAGCATCACAGCATTGGCTCTGTGTCATAACAAGGCATCATTCTCAGTGACGAATGGGCAATTAGTAGGCTTTTATAGAGGATGAACACCCACCATTGTCTGTACTTTACAACGACGATGTTAAAACGACCTTACAACATCCGCACCGCGTCTCCTAGCAGAGATTATTTGCGACATCGGTTACCTCATGTACGTCACCGGCTTTCCAAACCTGCAAAGTATCTTGGTTCTTGAAAACCTCACAAAGGAGTAGAGGTAATTGTGTGCCTTTTATCCTGTCCTTTGCTGTGCCATTGTCTAGTTGAAGTGTTGATTTACATCTCAGAGATGAAACAGTGTGGATAAGAGGAGTCAGTCCACTACAAAAGACACATGTTGAACCTCTCCGATTACAGTAATAGAGAGTAACAGCATGAAAGAGAGATGGAGGACAAACAAGGGGTGAGAACTACACTATAAGAGGTGCTATCTGGAACCTTAGAGGGCTATTCGGCTGTCCCCATAGGAGACCTTTGGAAAACACTTTTTGGTTCCAGGTAGAATCCTTTTGGCTCCCGGTACAACCCTTTCGGTTCCATGTAGAATTATTTTCACAAAGGGTTCTACCTGGAACCCAAAAGGGTTCTACATGGAACCAAAAAGAGTTTTCCAAAGGTATCCTATGGGGACAGCTGAATAACCCTTTTTTCTAAGAGTGTAAAGACCACCTCAACACAAATGTCTAGTTTGACTGATAGATGTTATTCAATAAACACAACGATCATTGAAATTCGATCACATAAAATACTTTCGAGTTAATCCTCAACTCCAAACTAGAGTAAAGCAGTTTAGAGTCATTTGTCATGTTCAGTTGAAAATAATAACATTTCCTTCAGAAATGACTCCAGAACAGAACAGTCCTCCTTTCTAACGAAGCATCATCACAAATGTATTTAATTAGCCTTAGGCCTAAACACTGCTCAACCACGCATTTACCTTTAAAATACAGACACACACACACACACACACACACACACACATTGCATATTGTGTTGCCAATCTCCCAACATGGTTGCATCCTACATCTGTCCGTCCCACTGCTTTCTGATAATCAATAGCGTTCAGTCAAGTAAACAACAGCTCTTATAGGCAGCGCTTTGTGATCAAATCTACAAACCGTGATGAACACACAGTACCTCTATATCGAGGGCTCATAGTGTATCTTACCATCTTGAATTCTCTATATTTAGAAGTTGATGAGAGGGAGAGATCTTCTCTGGGGGCCTTTTTAGTGCTGTCAGCTTCATAAAGAGACAAAGCACAGTGTTTCCATAAATCAGGCGGATGGTGGTTAACTACTTACGACATGTCTGTTCAGAACATAGGGAACAATAGGACCGGATTGACAGGCGGCATCTGTCTGAGAGACTCCCACTGATTCAGTCTGTTGTTAGCTCGGTCACACTGTTGGTTTGATGGAAACAATGCTATCCTTGGATTCAGACGCTGAAATAAACCCCCAGCGATATATAGCTCTGATACATGTAAGATCCTTCACAGAAAGGTGGTTTTTAAAACTCCTCGAAGGGACCCATATTTCAAGAGAAGGCTTATTTGTGAACATCGATGCTAGAACTAATATTGATTGACTTTGTGGCAGAACCACTCCATAGCTCAGCACTACAAACCAATCATCCGAGCGCTGATGACACCGGTTCGTGTGTAATAACTAATAAAAAAGGAATAAGACAATGGAGGATAAGAACCATGTCTAACATCCAGGGATACTGATTCTAGTTCACACTCCAGGGGGGCATGTTATCCCATCCCACATTACATGACTAAAGCCATCAGAGGCTGTGATGTACAGACACTGCAATTGTCCAATCAAGATGGTAATTAGCTGCATTAAGCTTTTCAGTGGCGGGCCGGAGCACAAACACGACAGATTCAAAATGAGTGTACCTGTCTAATCTATATTCTGTGTGCATTTTGCATGGCATAGGAAACACGCAGGAAGAAAAAACAGACAACTCAAACGATTCAACATTACTCTGGGCCCACAGGCCACCAATCATTGGCAGACAAAGCATGAAACCTGTGGTTCTCACATCCCCCGGCAGGGGAACACTTCATATTCACAGGCTATCACATGCTGGCTGGGTAAAACGGGCCTTTGTTGAGAGCAAATGAAAAATGTTGCTGCATAGAAGAGGGATGAGGATTACGCTGAAATGAAACACTGAAACTACTGTCATCAAATGACTCACAGTGACACGTTGAAGGAACGGAACTTTGCCGAATGTATGCTCATGTTTACCAATGACAGCCTACCTTATATTAAAATACAGTTCCCCCAATGTATCATTTCACTGGTGGGTTATTTGATGATGGAGTTCAGAGGACATCAGGGTTGCGTTCAATTCACCAAACAGGAGAAAACCTTTAGAAACTCAGCTGCCTGCAACTGTCCAATAATGATGTGCATTTTCCTGTTCTGTCTCACATCTTCTCCCATTCATGCCTCATGAAAGCTATCTATGTGACAGCCATGTTCAAAGAAGGTTCTAGGAAAATCTAAACGGAAAACGAACTAAATTGACAGTGATGAGTTGCACGTCTGTTCTACCATCTGAAGCATTAAAGAAAATACACCATATTTACAAAAGTATGTGGACACCCCTTCAAATGAGTGGATTTGGCTATTTCAGCAACACCTGTTGCTGTGTATGAAAACGAGCACACAAACATGCAATCTCCATAGACAGACATTGACAGTAGAATGGCCTTACTGAAGAGCTCAGTGACTTTCAAAGTGGTACTGTCATAGGATGCCACCTTTCCAACAAGACAGTTCATCCAATTTCTGCCCTGCTAGAGGGGCCCGGCCTCCTGTAAGTTCTGTTATTGTGAAGTGGAAACTTCTAGGAGCAACAACGGCTCAGCCGTGAAGTGGTAGACCACACAAGCTCACAGAACGGGACCGGCGGTTAAAATCATCTGTTCTCGGTTGCAACACTCACTACAGTTCCAAACTGCCTCTGGAAGCAATGTCAACACAAGAAGTGTTCGTCTGGAGCTTCATGAAATGGGTTTCCATGGCAGAGCAGCCGCACACCATGCGCAATGCCAAGCGTCGGCTGGAGTGGTGTAAAGCTTGCTGCTATTGGACTCTGGAGCAGTGGAAATGCAGTGACTGGAGTGACTGGAGTGATGAATCACGCTTCACCATCTGGCGGTCCGACGAACAAATCTGGGTTTGGTGGATGCCAGGAAGAGGCTACCTGCCCCAATGTTTTTCATGGTTTTGGCTAGGCCCCTTAGTTCCAGTGAAGGGAAATCTTAACGCTATAGCATACAATGACATTCTAGATGATTCCGTGCTTCCATGTTTGTGGCAACAGTTTGGGGAAGACCATTTCCTTTTTCAGCATGACAATGCCCCTGTGTACAATGCAAGGTCCATACAGAAATGGTTTGTCGAGATCGGAACTTGACTGGCAAACACAGAGCTCTGACCTCAACCCCATCAAACACTTTTGGAATGGCCTAAATGCCTAAATGCCCAACATCTATGCCCGACCTCACTAATGCTCTTGTGGCTGAATAGAAGCAAGTCCCCGCAGCAATGTTCCAACATCTAGTGGAAAGCCTTCCCAGAAGAGTGAAGGCTGTTATTTCAGCAAAGGGGTGACCAACTCCATATTAATGCACATGATTTTGGAATGAGATGTTTGACGAGCAGGTGTCCACATACTTTTGGTCACGTAGTACACTTTCAAACTGGATGGCATCCCTCCGCTACACTTGAGGACGTGTTTGATAACCAAATCTCCTCAACTATCCTTAACCACAATCCTCCTCCATGATATATCTGGATATCTGGATCCTGGTTACCTCAGGCTTGTCACACCAAATCAAGCACCTGCCAGGTCACTTTGCTAAGGTTACGTGCCCTGAACTGAAAGGGTAGGAACTAATGAATCTCGATAAAGTGTGTCTGGGACACCATCTGATCTGCCCTGTGGACTACCTGCAGAAAGACTTCCCTCCCAGGGTGGTGCAGCAGCTGGAGACTGCAGCAGCGGTCAGGGTTCTGGCACCAGATGACTGCACTCAACTCTGGGAACAAAACAAGCAGCTGGGGGAGCGGTGGGTGGGCTGGCCGTCTTTAAAGGCAGCCAGGCTGTAATTATCACAAATAACATAACCAGGCTAGCGCCAGGAAGTTGGCTCTAACTGGCGGCCAGTTACACTGCTATAAAATCCTGATCCATTCTGACTACCCCAACCAGTCCAATAGCCTGAATAAATAGAGAATGTTGTTGGTTCCACACTTCCACCAACCTGGGCTATTTACTCAAAACACTCTTTGTTCACTGGGTAATTGGGTTGTTTTGAATTAGCAATTCTGACCTTGAATTATCATTAGCACAACTGAAGTAATGAATTAAAGGTAATGTTCTCCGTCACCTTGAATAAAAGCAGAATGGTGCATAAAACAAAAGGTGGCGTGACCTTTACTAGCGTAACCTAGTCATTTACACCCCAATCCCCTCGTAAGACCTCCCTAACTACTATACCCTCACAACAGTTCCTGATTTCACCACTGTTATTAGGAGTGACATTATAATATGCCGTGCTCTGATAAGCCCAGGGGAGGGCACACCTTAGTCACATCAATGGGTTGTATTGTGGACCCCTGTAGAGAGAGGAGGGTTTCTCTCCATCAACCAGAGCCACAGCATTACCACCCCTCTGAGTCGTCAAGGTCCCTTACCACACGAGGATAGATGCTCGGATGACTGAATCAGTCACGAGCAAAGGAGACAATGTTGTACCGTAAATCAATTCTATCCAGATTAGGTAATAGGGAAGGAGAAATGAAAAACCTGTATGAAAACGCTCCACATTTCCCACTACGTATCGCATTCATGTGATATGAATATAGAGTATTTAGTATCGAGGGTGAATGAGGGGCGGCAATAATATAGACTTTTCTATGCTATAAAAATCCATATATAAAAAGCCCTGCTGTTTGGCCAAAGCTCATTTACAAGCATGTCGCTACACAGCAATAAAACTTGCTAAAATGATTTGATTTGAGTGAATGCCTTGAAGTTAGCCGGAGGGGCTGGAGGGACTTCTGCTCAGAAGGGCTAATACAATACCTCTCATTATTTGACACATATTGGCTTAAATACATACAGTAGACTGGGGTTGAATGAAAGTGCTAACACGGTACAGTGTACAAAATGATGTCACTTCTTAGTGAACCTTTGGGAGACTGCATGGCTATTTTCATTCCTTTGCAATTGTACCATAGAAAGCCATCTTTTTTCAGATCCACCCAGTAGCAGAGACGGTTGCGGCCGCAGTTATGGAAGCTAGCTAGGACACCCCTGCCTTGTGGATGCATGTGGATTTCTCAGCCGTCCTTGAACAAGCATCTTATCCAGTGCAGAGTGGCTATGACATCATGGTCTATTTCTGGCACTCAAGTGGAGCATTCGGAAGCTGAACGGTATCCATTAATGGGGGACCAGCTGTATGTTCTAAAATACCAGGCCTTCTTCCTCTCATTCATCTGGTAATTCACTGCTATTCAGAACACACACTGTTCCCACTTGACATGGAGGGTTCAAGTTTTATTCCAATGAAATAATGCTCATAAAGTCATTCATTATCAGATGCTCATTTTGTTGCTTTAATTTGGTGTTGGTATTTTAATTATGAATCTCTTAATTCTAGTTCCCAGCGTATAGTCCTCCTAAGAGAGGATATCATTCATTCATTCATTCATTCATTCATTCATACATACATACATACATACATACATACATACATACATACATACATACAGGGCGGATTTTAGCATGTACATCTTGGTGGGGCCCAAAACAAATGTGGGATGCATGCCAGAAATGCCACTACACAACACTAAAAAATACATTAATTAGACTATAATGGTGACAAACCGTGCCCACAAACTGTTAGGGTCTACATAAAGCTGTCACAACAGCAGAGTCCCGACACCTTACCACTGCTACACCTGGCTATCAGCGGAGCCTTGTCTGGCAGCAAAATAGTTCATTCAGCCTCATTTACTGCCTTTTTTTAAAAACATAGCTGATATGGCTGACTTGCTTAAAAAAATGTGGTTTCAACTGACAATGGTGTACAAACTATGGCATAAGGGGACGACAAGCGGATAAGAGGCAATCTGTCATTTAAATTAACACGTTAATGAGAGAGCGACGACGGACGGAGTCAATAGAACTATTTGTTCAGCACTTTTGAAATGTACAGCGACAGAAATCAGAACATGGGCTGTTCTTACAATGTACTCCCTGTACACTAAGTCAGAACCGTAGGATAAATAAAGGGGGCGTATAAGGGGGCATATGGGCTGCAATCGGAGGTGCAGTTTACTCTGGGACTTCGTTTTCTGGGACTTCGTTTTCTGTGGCCGTCCCCATGAGAGCCAGTTTCATCATAGGGCTTGATGTTTTTTGAGACAGCACTTGAAGAAATTTGACATTTTCTGAATTGACTGACCTTCGTGTCTTAAAGACGTTTCCCTTTGCTTATTTGAGCTGTTCCTGCATTAATATAGATATATATATATATATATATATAAATATCTTCTGTATCCCCCCCACCTTGTCACAACACAACTGATTGGCTTAAATGGATGAGCTATAATTGTTTCTATACGAGAGTCAAAATAAAAATACCCAGCGGCCCTCTGTGAAGGATGCCATTTTTGAGGTGCAACACTAAGTATTGGTTGTAACCTCATTTCACTCTCCTCAGTTGATGCCTCTCGACGGCACTGCTCTGCAATTGACTGGGGTGAAGACTGAGAGGCAGAGTTTTGTGGCTGTGTTATAGTGAGACTGGAGCTGTGTTTCTAACCTCAAGGGGAGGCGTGTGTGGGTGTGTGAGTCACAGCCATATTACACCTAGACAGACACCTTCAGAACAGAACACAATGCTGGGAGAGATGACATCAAAGAGCTCTGCATGAGGCCAGCCTCCACGCACTGAGGCCTCTTCATCTTGTGCTATTCATCATGTCAACTTTTTTTCTTCTCATCCTATCCATCTTATCGTGTTTACTCTTAGCTTCATCTTGAAAACCCACAGTGAAAATGAACATGTGATTAAAAAAATGGCATTATCAGAATCTGGCACTCCACCAATCTCACAGGAATTACATGTGTATTAATACCATTATATCAAGCTTGATTTGACCCAGTATTGCAGAGTACTACGTTGTAATATCTTCAGTGCTTTCCTCGGCTTTGGTGCTAACCAGATATCTGCTGATGCCGATTGGGTCAGATTTGCCAGGCCATTGCATCAACAAACAGGACATGCAGAAATGCTCACAAGTGTGTGCCACACGAGCTCCCCCTCTACTCCATACCCACAATCCCCTTGAGGGGTAACCGTACCCATCCGTAGTGGAAGTTGGCTGAAGCCCAGGAAAACGGTTCCCTCTGCTGAGCCCGACACCAACCTGCAGTCAGTAGCACACCAAGGCAGTCCATACCGGAGTCATAACTGGTACCACAGCGCCATGGAGCCTCCAGGCTTAGAGGGCTCTGCCTTGTGAACCTAACGGAGCAAAGCGAAACCGGCAGCATGTACCTGGTGAAACTCAATGAGCTCTAGCTAAAGCCCATCCATTCTCCATCCCTGCACACCTTAGGCCTAATGACCCAAGCTGGGGCTAATAGTAATAATACACCAGTAAATAATCAGAAGCTAATGACGGGTTGAATGAAACAGTGACCACAGAGGATTGTGGGGGTTATTCAAGCATCTCCATCCAACATGGCTACTGTTGTACTCTCTGCACTGTGACTGGACGGTGCGACGGTCACAGGATAGTCCCACACTGGGTTCTTCATCAGTGAGATAATGACATCTGCAGGGAGCCGTCTTTTCTGTCCGCAACAACAGCACTTCTCCCGAAACCAAACCTGGGTCTGATTGAAGCAGACCTGCATTAGCAACAAACTGAAGCGTTGCATCATTGAGTCATCTGGGTGGTGGGGAGAGATATGTTGTCTGCCTAATCAGACCTATCAGAGGTAACCTTTCTAGGCTAGTGATCAAGTATCTCTGATAGAACCATTATGGATGCTCGATGGGCAACGGCGTCTTCTGCCAAACCCAACCAAACCCCGCTTCCTCAATCTGGGGAAGATTAAAGGGGAGAGGGAGGAGAGCAAAGAAAAACAAGGCCTTGGGGTAAATTGAGCATAAAAAGAGGATGTGAGAGAGAGGGAGAGAGAGACGCTTTAGCTTGAAGATCACCACTTGTGGGCCCGGAAAAAACATGGACTCCACTGCGGATGTCTGTCTTGTAAAGTAAGGATATCAAGGACATATGAAGATCACTAGAAGGATACAAGGGCTCTGTGAGGACATAAACAGCCTAATAACTGCCAAGGTGACTGATCACCTGGCACCAGTTTATATGCCGAGACCTGCTTATAAACCTACCCAAACAACATTCACATTATTTCCAAGAATCCTACTGCAATATACAAAAAAACAGGACTCAAAAACAAACATGGCATTTAGATCATCGTACCCGGGCCTTAAAGGCTCTTTCACTGTGGAAGACAGCCCGCCATTACTAGTGCACGGCTCTGTCGTACCCCTCCTCTCATCCACACTCATCTTTGTAGAGTCCCTCTCTCTTTCTCTCTCTCTCTCTCTAACCGTTGATCTACCCTGTGGCGGAGTGAACTGGGGCACAAGCAATAACAGTAATCACGGCAAATCATGTGCTGCTCTGGCGGACCAGACCAGCTGACTGACTGCTTGCATTGTGCTGCCTGCCTCAGCCTAGAGGGAGAGGGCCGCTGTGCAACAGCAGTAGCACACTGCATCCAGAGAGAGAGAACGAAAGAGAGGGAGAGGAGGGGCAGAGGGGATTCGCCTCTCGTCGTCCTCATCAGCTTAGTCATCTTCCCTTCCTTCCACACTCTGCCCCTTGTGAGGCTTCCACTGACTCCCCCTTCCTCCCTCTCACTCCTACAACCCAGAAACCCCTTCAGAAAGGAATATAATGGTTCAGTCCATGACTACACATGGTTGTTTAATATTATTGGCTGGATCTATCTATCAGCTATTTGCCTTATGGCCAGAGTGTTGACGGATGGCCATACCATGTATGATTTATGGACGGGGGGGTATCATTGACTTGTTTCTCCTCAGTAATGACACAGTCACTAATGAGTCTTATCAAGCCAAAAGACAGAGGTGTCACTCTTAATGCTTACCCCTTCAGATCATTTCAATGGGGCCATAATAACTATAATCATTATAAGCTAATGCTCCACAATTACTATAATAATCATTCCCAAGTTGATTCTCAGGACTTTTTATTGAGAAGTTGTCTGGTATTATTTCAACTGCAGCCAGTCAGACAGACATGAATGGGCATGGTGAGGGGTGTCTATACAGTAATCAAGTGCAGTCTTAGACCTTCATTCTAACATCTGCGTGAGTGATCAATGGACTGGTTATCTCACTACTGTCTGGCCGGGTGTGGAAAGGAGAGGAGAGCTGGGATCGGTGTCTGGGCTGGGGGGGAGGCGGGAGAGTGTCCGATAACTAGGATTTACACGTCTGTACATCAACCATAAACAGAAGGGGGCCCGTCTTCTGACCGGGGGGTCAGTTTATACTGATGCAATCCTTTCAGATTTACTATGTGTAAGGGGATAGGGGCTAGGGGTCAGATTGGGATTGGACCTGCCTGAGCCTATGAGAGTGGTAGTGTATTTATTATGGATCCCCATTAGCTGCTGCCAACAGCTACTCTTCCTGGGGTCCAACCAAATTAAGCTGTTATACAATTTTGAAAACATTACAATACAGTCACAACAGATTTCACAACACACTAAGTGTGTGCCCTTTAGGCCACTACTCTACTACCACACATCTACAATGAAAAATCCATGTGTACGTGTGTGTATAGTGTGTATGCTATCGTGTGTTTTTATGCATGTGTCTGTGCCTATGTCTGTGTTCTTCACAGTCCCCGCTGTTCCATAAGGTGTATTCTTTATCTGTTATTTAAATCTAATGTACTGCTTGCATGAGTTACTTGATGTGGAATAGAGTTGCATGTAGTCATGGCTCTATGTAGTACTGTGCGCCTCCCATAGTCTGTTCTGGACTTGGGGACTGTGAAGAGACCTCTGGTGGCATGTCTTGTGGGGTATGCATGGGTGTGCATTCAACATGTCAATACCTCTCACAAATACAAGTAGTGATGACGTCAATCTCTCCTCCACTTTGAGCCAGGAGAGATTGACGTGCATATTACTAATGTTAGCTCTCTGTGTATATCTAAGGGCCAGCCGTGCTGCCCAAAAAATCTGTTGGTATCACATACATTATCAGGCATTTCACAAATGTTATCCAGATACTGACTGTTAGCACTTGGTGGGCTATAGCAGCTTCCCACCAGAATGGGCTTTAGGTGAGGCAGATGAACCTGTAGCCATATTACTTCAACAGTATTTAATATGAGATCCTCTCTAAGCTTTACAGGAATGTGGTTCTGAACATAACCGGCCAGACCTCAACCTTTGGCATTTCTGTAGATCTTATACCAATGTATTTCTACCACCGTATCATCAAAGCTATTATCTAAGTGAGTTTCAGAAATAGTCAGAGTGTGAATGCCATCTGTTACTAGCAAATTATTGATTTCATGAACTGTGTTACTTAAGCTACATACAGTTGAAGTCGGAAGTTTACATACACCTTAACCAAATACATTTAAACTCAGTTTTTCACAATTCCTGACATCCTAGTAAAAATTCCCTGTTTTAAGTCAGCTAGGATCACCACTTTATTTTAAGAATGTGAAATGTCAGAATGTCAGAATAACATTCCCAGTGGGTCAGGTAGTTTACATGCTACCAAATACTAATTGAGTCTATTGCCTTTAAATTGTTTAATTTGGATCAAATGTTTCAGATAGCCTTCCACAAGTTTCCAACAATAAGTTGGGTGAATTTTGGCCCATTCCTCCTGACAGAGCTGGTGTAACTGAGTCAGGTTTGTAGGTCTCCTTGCTCGCACACGCTTTTTCAGTTCTGCCCATAAAGTTTCTATAGGATTGAGGTCAGGGCTTTGTGATGGCCACTCCAATACCTTGACTTTGTTGTCCTTAAGCCATTTTGCCACAACTTTGGAAGTATGCTTGGGGTCATTGTCCACTTGGAAGACCCATTTGCGACCAAGCTTTATCTTCCTGACTGATGTCTTGAGATGTTGCCTCAATATATCCACATAATTTTCCTGCCTCATGATGCCATCTATTTTGTGAAGTGCACCAGTCCCTCCTACAGCAAAGCACCCCCACAGCATGATGCTGCCACCCCCGTGCTTCACAGTTGGAATGGTGTTCTTCGGCTTGCAAGCCTCCCCCTTTTTCCTCAAAACATAACGATGGTCATTATGGCCAAACAGTTCTATTTTTGTTTCATCAGACCAGAGGACATTTCACAGTCAACTTAATCCGAGCAAGGGTAGCATTCCAGAGGGACATCAGAGACTGTAACGTTCTCTGCTTCACGGAAACATGGCTAACTGGAGAGACGCAATCCGAAGCGGTGCAGCCAGCGGGTTTCTCCACGCATCGCGCCGACAGAAACAAACATCTTTCTGGTAAGAAGACGGGCGGGGGCGTATGCCTTATGGCCAACGTGACATGGTGTGATGAAAGAAACATACAGGAACTCAAATCCTTCTGTTCACCTGATTTAGAATTCCTCACAATCAAATGTAGACCGCATTATCTACCAAGAGAATTCTCTTCGATTATAATCACAGCCGTATATATCCCCCCCCAAGCAGACACATCGATGGCTCTGAACGAACTTTATTTAACTCTCTGCAAACTGGAAACGATTTATCCGGAGGCTGCATTCATTGTAGCTGGGGATTTTAACAAGGCTAATCTGAAAACAAGACTCCCTAAATTTTATCAGCATATCGAGCTGACTCCACACTCCAAGACTGCTTCCATCACGTGGACTGGGAGATGTTTCGTATTGCGTCAGACAACAACATTGACGAATACGCTGATACGGTGTGCGAGTTCATTAGAACGTGCGTTGAAGATGTCGTTCCCATAGCAACGATTAAAACATTCCCTAACCAGAAACCGTGGATTGATGGCAGCATTCGTGTGGAACTGAAGGCGCGAACCACTGCTTTTAATCAGGGCAAGGTGTCTGGTGACATGACTGAATACAAACAGTGCAGCTATTCCCTCTGCAAGGCAATCAAACAAGCTAAGCGTCAGTATAGAGACAAAGTAGAATCTCAATTCAACGGCTCAGACACAAGAGGTATGTGGCAGGGTCTACAGTCAATCACGGACTACAGGAAGAAACCCAGCCCAGTCACGGACCAGGATGTCTTGCTCCCAGGCAGACTAAATAACTTTTTTGCCCACTTTGAGGACAATACAGTGCCACTGACACGGCCTGCAACGGAAACATGCGGTCTCTCCTTCACTGCAGCCGAAGTGAGTAAGACATTTAAACGTGTTAACCCTCGCAAGGCTGCAGGCCCAGACGGCATCCCCAGCCGCGCCCTCAGAGCATGCGCAGACCAGCTGGCCGGTGTGTTTACGGACATATTCAATCAATCCCTATACCAGTCTGCTGTTCCCACATGCTTCAAGAGGGCCATCATTGTTCCTGTTCCCAAGAAAGCTAAGGTAACTGAGCTAAACGACTACCGCCCCGTAGCACTCACATCCGTCATCATGAAGTGCTTTGAGAGACTAGTCAAGGACCATATCACCTCCACCCTACCTGACACCCTTGACCCACTCCAATTTGCTTACCGCCCAAATAGGTCCACAGACGATGCAATCTCAACCACACTGCACACTGCCCTAACCCATCTGGACAAGAGGAATACCTATGTGAGAATGCTGTTCATCGACTACAGCTCGGCATTCAACACCATAGTACCCTCCAAGCTCGTCATCAAGCTCGAGACCCTGGGTCTCGACCCCGCCCTGTGCAACTGGGTACTGGACTTCCTGACGGGCCGCCCCCAGGTGGTGAGGGTAGGCAACAACATCTCCTCCCCGCTGATCCTCAACACTGGGGCCCCACAAGGGTGCGTTCTGAGCCCTCTCCTGTACTCCCTGTTCACCCACGACTGCGTGGCCATGCACGCCTCCAACTCAATCATCAAGTTTGCGGACGACACAACAGTGGTAGGCTTGATTACCAACAACGACGAGACGGCCTACAGGGAGGAGGTGAGGGCCCTCGGAGTGTGGTGTCAGGAAAATAACCTCACACTCAACGTCAACAAAACTAAGGAGATGATTGTGGACTTCAGGAAACAGCAGAGGGAACACCCCCATCCACATCGATGGAACAGTAGTGGAGAGGGTAGCAAGTTTTAAGTTCCTCGGCATACACATCACAGACAAACTGAATTGGTCCACTCACACAGACAGCATCGTGAGGAAGGCGCAGCAGCGCCTCTTCAACCTCAGGAGGCTGAAGAAATTCGGCTTGTCACCAAAAGCACTCACAAACTTCTACAGATGCACAATCGAGAGCATCCTGGCGGGCTGTATCACCGCCTGGTATGGCAACTGCACCGCCCTCAACCGTAAGGCTCTCCAGAGGGTAGTGAGGTCTGCACAACGCATCACCGGGGGCAAACTACCTGCCCTCCAGGACACCTACACCACCCGATGCTACAGGAAGGCCATAAAGATCATCAAGGACATCAACCACCCGAGCCACTGCCTGTTCACCCCGCTGTCATCCAGAAGGCGAGGTCAGTACAGGTGCATCAAAGCTGGGACCGAGAGACTGAAAAACAGCTTCTATCTCAAGGCCATCAGACTGTTAAACAGCCACCACTAACATTGAGTGGCTACTGCCAACACACTGTCAATGACACTGACTCTACTCCAGCCACTTTAATCATGGGAATTGATGGGAAATGATGTAAATATATCACTAGCCACTTTAAACAATGCTACCTTATATAATGTTACTTACCCTACATTGTTCATCTCATATGCATACGTTGATACTGTACTCTATATCATCGACTGCATCCTTATGTAATACATGTATCACTAGCCACTTTAACTATGCCACTTGGTTTACATACTTATCTCATATGTATATACTGTACTCGATATCATCTACTGTATCTTGCCTATGCTGCTCTGTACCATCACTCATTCATATATCCTTATGTACATATTCTTTATCCCCTTACACTGTGTATAAGACAGTAGTTTTTTTGTGGAATTGTTAGTTAGATTACTTGCTCGTTATTACTGCATTGTCGGAACTAGAAGCACAAGCATTTCGCTACACTCGCATTAACATCTGCTAACCATGTGTATGTGACAAATAAAATTTGATTTGATTTTAGTGTATGTAAACTTCTGACCCACTGGAATTGTGATACAGTGCAGATTATAAGTGAAATGATCTGTCTGTAAACAATTGTTGGAAAAAAATACTTGTGTCATGCACAAAGTAGATGTCCTAACCGACATTCCAAAACTATCATTTGTGGAGTGGTTGAAATTTGTGGAGTGGTTGAAAAACAAGTTTTAATGACTCCAATCTAAGTGTATGTAAACTTCCGACTTCAACTATATGTTAATGTGGGCTATTTTTATCACTTTTCTGGGATGCTTTATTGTTGTTGTTTTTTCGCTTACTGGGAAGCTTAGCAGAAGTAGATATGCTCAGGTTATTTATGTTAGTGCAGGGTGAGATGCACACAGTGGACTTCCTGCCAGCGCACACCGCCTCCATGCTAACAGTATAACTGTTTTATGGGCACATGATTACTGCATACAATAGCTGTAGGATCAGCAGTGGCATTCAGGGCAGTAAGAGGGACATACATTAGGTTATTTACATTGTGTCTTCCAGCGCCCCTGGGATAATGTTCATTTGCTGAAGCATAATGACAACTCAGTAACACAATGGTAGGGATTAAATGAGCTGGACTTGGGTCATTGTTAAGTCTTTGTCTAAGCACAGCCTTATAATGCTGTGAAATGATCCAGGAACACAAATGATTTGGGTGGATCCCATCCTCCTTATAAAATGAGCTTTGTTTCCAGAAAGTATCAAACTTGTCAATAAATGTTACACCCACAGAGCTGCGATCGTCTCGTAGCCAGTTATGAAGGGCTAAAAGTCTGCTGAACCATTCAATGCCATGATTTAGGGAGGGCAGAGGGACAGATATTATGGGGCGTATGTTGGTATCAAGTAGTGACCCAATCAGTTATTTAATATCCCTCTTCAGCTGTTCTGAGCTGAGTTTTCCCAGTGGACCAGTAGCAGTAGAAATGAACAGCCGGAGCAGCCTTTAGACGAGGCGGCCATGTTTTGGTAACTAAACAGTGTAGGGAGTGGGAGACACACAAAGGGCCTGGGGCTCTCTGACTACAGTATAGTAACACAGCTGAGTGCACCAGAGGACGAAGCCTGTTTCAGGGAGAAAGTACACACAGGCAGGTCACATGGTCCCAACCCCACGCTGCAGGCCCTGTGGCCTCCCTCCCTCTCTCTCTCACTCACTCACTGACTGACCCACAAGTAAGGTGTTGTTGTGAGGACTCCTCCAGCTGGTGAAGGAAACCCCCGAAGCGGATCCTCTGTTTGGACCACCACCCAGGCAATCAAACAAGCGAGATGCCGGTACAGGGACAAGGTGGAGTGGCAATTAAATGGCTCAGACACGAGACGTATGTAGCAGGGTCTACAGACAATCACAGACTACAAAAAGAAAAACAGCCATGTCACGCTCACGTCATGCTTCCAGACAAACTAAACACCTTCTTTGCCCGCTTTGAGGATAATACAGTACCACCGTCGCGGCCCGCTAACAAGGACTGCGCCCCTCCCCCCTCTCCGTGGCCGACGTGAGTAAAACATTTAAATGTGTTAACCCTCGCAAGGCTGCTCGCCTAGACGGCATCCCTAGCCGGGTCCTCAGAGCATGCGCAGACCAGCTGGCTGGTGTGTTTATATACAGTGGGGCAAAAAAGTATTTAGTCAGCAACCAATTGTGCAAGTTCTCCCACCCAAAAAGATGAGAAAGGCCTGTAATTTTCATCATAGGTACACTTCAACTATGACAGACAAAATGAGAAAAAAAATCCAGAAAATCACATTGTAGGATTTTTAATGAATTCTTTTGCAAATTATGGTAGAAAATAAGTATTTGGTCACCTACAAACAAGCAGGATTTCTGGCTCTCACAGACCTATACCTTCTTCTTTGAGAGGCTCCTCTGTCCTCCACTCGTTACCTGTAATAATGGCACCTGTTTGAACTTGTTATCAGTATAAAAGACACCTGTCCACAACCTCAAACAGTCACACTCCAAACTCCACTATGGCCAAGACCAAAGAGCTGTCAAAGGACACCAGAAACAAAATTGTAGACCTGCACCAGGCTGGGAAGACTGAATCTGCAATAGGTAAGCAGCTTGGTTTGAAGAAATCAACTGTGGGAGCAATTATTAGAAAATGGAAGACATACAAGACCACTGATAATCTCCCTCGATCTGGGGCTCCACGCAAGATCTCACCCCGTGGGGTCAAAATGATCACAACAACGGTGAGCAAAAATCCCAGAACCACATGGGGGACCTAGTGAATGACCTGCAGAGAGCTGGGACCAAAGTAACAAAGCCTACCATCAGTAACACACTACGCCGCCAGGGACTCAAATCCTGCAGTGCCAGACGTGTCCCCCTGCTTAAGCCAGTACATGTCCAGGCCCGTCTGAAGTTTGCTAGAGAGCATTTGGATGATCCAGAAGAAGATTGGGAGAATGTCATATGATCAGATGAAACCAAAATATAACCTTTTGGTAAAAACTCAACTCGTCGTGTTTGGAGGACAAAGAATGCTGAGTTGCATCCAAAGAACCCCATACCTACTGTGAAGCATGGGGGTGGAAACATCATGCTTTGGGGCTGTTTTTCTGCAAAGGGACCAGGACGACTGATCCGTGTAAAGGAAAGAATGAATGGGGCCATGTATCGTGAGATTTTGAGTGAAAACCTCCTTCCATCAGCAAGGGCATTGAAGATGAAATGTGGCTGGGTCTTTCAGCATGACAATGATCCCAAACACACCGCCCGGGCAACGAAGGAGTGGCTTCGTAAGAAGCATTTCAAGGTCCTGGAGTGGCCTTTGGAGTGAGTTGAAAGTCCGTGTTGCCCAGCAACAGCCCCAAAACATCACTGCTCTAGAGGAGATCTGCATGGAGGAATGGGCCAAAATACCAGCAAGTGTGTGAAAACCTTGTGAAGACTTACAGAAAACATTTGACCTCTGTCATTGCCAACAAAGGGTATACAGTGCCTTGCGAAAGTATTCGGCCCCCTTGAACTTTGCGACCTTTTGCCACATTTCAGGCTTCAAACATAAAGATATAAAACTGTATTTTTTTGTGAAGAATCAACAACAAGTGGGACACAATCATGAAGTGGAACGACATTTATTGGATATTTCAAACTTTTTTAACAAATCAAAAACTGAAAAATTGGGCGTGCAAAATTATTCAGCCCCTTTACTTTCAGTGCAGCAAACTCTCTCCAGAAGTTCAATGAGGATCTCTGAATGATCCAATGTTGACCTAAATGACTAATGATGATAAATACAATCCACCTGTGTGTAATCAAGTCTCCGTATAAATGCACCTGCACTGTGATAGTCTCAGAGGTCCGTTAAAAGCGCAGAGAGCATCATGAAGAACAAGGAACACACCAGGCAGGTCCGAGATACTGTTGTGAAGAAGTTTAAAGCCGGATTTGGATACAAAAAGATTTCCCAAGCTTTAAACATCCCAAGGAGCACTGTGCAAGCGATAATATTGAAATGGAAGGAGTATCAGACGACTGCAAATCTACCAAGACCTGGCCGTCCCTCTAAACTTTCAGCTCATACAAGGAGAAGACTGATCAGAGATGCAGCCAAGAGGCCCATGATCACTCTGGATGAACTGCAGAGATCTACAGCTGAGGTGGGAGACTCTGTCCATAGGACAACAATCAGTCGTATATTGCACAAATCTGGCCTTTATGGAAGAGTGGCAAGAAGAAAGCCATTTCTTAAAGATATCCATAAAAAGTGTTGTTTAAAGTTTGCCACAAGCCACCTGGGAGACACACCAAAGATGTGGAAGAAGGTGCTCTGGTCAGATGAAACCAAAATTGAACTTTTTGGCAACAATGCAAAACGTTATGTTTGGCATAAAAGCAACACAGCGCATCACCCTGAACACACCATCCCCACTGTCAAACATGGTGGTGGCAGCATCATGGTTTGGGCCTGCTTTTCTTCAGCAGGGACAGGGAAGATGGTTAAAATTGATGGGAAGATGGATGGAGCCAAATACAGGACCATTCTGGAAGAAAACCTGATGGAGTCTGCAAAAGACCTGAGACTGGGACGGAGATTTGTCTTCCAACAAGACAATGATCCAAAACATAAAGCAAAATCTACAATGGAATGGTTCAAAAATAAACATATCCAGGTGTTAGAATGGCCAAGTCAAAGACCTGAATCCAATCGAGAATCTGTGGAAAGAACTGAAAACTGCTGTTCACAAATGCTCTCCATCCAACCTCACTGAGCTCGAGCTGTTTTGCAAGGAGGAATGGGAAAAAAATTCCGTCTCTCGATGTGCAAAACTGATAGAGACATACCCCAAGCGACTTACAGCTGTAATCGCAGCAAAAGGTGGCGCTACAAAGTATTAACTTAAGGGGGCTGAATAATTTTGCACGCCCAATTTTTCAGTTTTTGATTTGTTAAAAAAGTTTGAAATATCCAATAAATGTCGTTCCACTTCATGATTGTGTCCCACTTGTTGTTGATTCTTCACAAAAAAATACAGTTTTATATCTTTATGTTTGAAGCCTGAAATGTGGCAAAAGGTCGCAAAGTTCAAGGGGGTCGAATACTTTCGCAAGGCACTGTATAACAAAGTATTGAGATAAACTTTTGTTATTGACCAAATACTTATTTTCCACCATAATTTGCAAATAAATTCATTAAAAATCATACAATGTGATTTTCTGATTTTTTTTCTCTAATTTTGTCTGTCATAGTTAAAGTGTACCTATGATGAAAATTACAGGCCTCTCTCATCTTTTTAAGTGGGAGAACTTGCACAATTGGTGGCTGACTAAATACTTTTTTGCCCCACTCTACATATTCAATCGCTCCCTATCCTAGTCTGTTGTCCCCACATGCTTCAAGATACCATTGTTCCTGTAGACAAGAAGTCAAAGATAACTGAACTAATTGACTACTGCCCCGTAGCACTCACTTCTCTCATCATGAAGTGCTTTGAGAGACTAGTCAAGGATCATATTACCTCCACCTTACTGGCCACCCTAGACCCACTTCAGTTTGCATACCGCCTCAACAGGTCCACAGACGACGCACCATTACACTGCCCTATCGCATCTGGACAAAAGGAATACCTATGTAAGAATGCTGTTCATTGACTACAGCTCAGCATTCAACACCATAGCACCCTCCAAGCTCATCATCAAGCTAGAGGCCCTGGGCCTCAACCCCGCCCTGTGCAATTGGGTCCTGGACTTTCTGAGGTGGTGAAGGTAGGAAACAACATCTCCACCCTGCTGATCCTCAACACTGGGGCCCCACAAGGGTGCATGCTCAGCCCCCTCCTGTACACCCTGTTCACCCATGACTGCGTGGCCATGCACACCTCCAACTCAATCATCAAGTTTGCAGATGACACAACAGAGGTAGGCTTGATTACCAACAACAACCTCTCACTCAATGTCAACAAAACAAAGGAAATGATCGTGGACTTCAGGAAACAGCAGAGGGAGCAGCCCCCTATCCACATCGAAGCGACATAAGTAGAGAAGGTGGTAAGTTAAGTTCCTCGGCGTACACATCACAGACAAACTGAAATGGTCCACCCAAACAGACAGTGTGGTGAAGAAGGCGCAGCAGCACCTCTTCAACCTCAGGGGGCTGAAGAAATTTGGCTTGACACCCAAAACCCTGACAAACTTTTACAGATAGACAATCGAGAGCATCCTGTCGGGCTTTATCACAGCCTGGTATGGCAACTGCACCGCCCTCAACCACACGGCTCTCTAGAGGGTGGTGCGGTCTGCACAACGCATCACCGGGGGCAAACTACCTGCCCTTCAGGACACCTACACCACCCAATGTCACAGGAAGGCCAAAAAGATCATCAAGGACAACAACCACCCGAGCCACTGCCTGTTCGCCCCGCTATCACCCAGAAGGCGAGGTCAGTACAGGTGCATCAAAGCAGGGACCAAGAGACTGAAAAACAGCTTCTATCTCAAGGCCCCCCCATAGGGGGTGTAAAAGTTTCTCTCAAAGCACTGAGTTAGTGATGACTGTTAAACAGTCATCACTACCTCAGAGAGGCTGCTGCCTACATTGAGACCCAATCACTGGCCACTTTAGTAAATGGATCACTAGTCACTTTAAATAATGCCACTTTAATAATGTTTACAGATCTTACATTACTCATATCACATGTATATACTCTATTTTATACCATCTATTGCCCCTTTCCTATGCTGCTCGGCCATCGCTCATCCATATACTCATATGTACGTATTCTCATTCACCCCTTTAGATTTGTGTGTATAAGGTAGTTGTTGTGAATTTGTTAGATTACTTGTTAGATATTACTGCACTGTCAGAACTAGAAGCACAAGCATTTCGCTACACGCGCATTAACATCTGCTATCCATGTGTATGTGACTAATAAAATGTGATTTTGATTTGATTTGAAGAGAGCAGTGGTCCGCTGTAGCAGAGGTTTGGGAAAAAAATATCACAGGGATGAATGAATAAAAGAAGATGTGCTTTTGCATCGGGATGTTGAAATACTGCTTTTAAAGAGCACAGCAGAGGAATTTCTACAGTCTGTTTTAGCAGTCTAAGCTAACTAACCAATGACCCGAAGCTCATATGGGCATGATCAACCTTAGCATACTGAGTAAGGCAGGACTCCTACAGGTGCAGGAGTGCTGTCAAAGTCAGACAGTGTGGAGAGAGCAGGACACAGAACCACGGCCGTCTCTGCTCTGGGCAGCCAGTCAGTCCATGTTGTTTGGACGGCCATGACAGAGACACCAGAGAGAGAGAGCCTCCAGCAGGACCTGAGCCCACTGCCAGCTGGGTTTGTTGTGCTACCAGCTGAGCGTCCGTCCAAAGGCCCTCTCCCTCTCTCACTAGTCACCACAGTCTCGGGTGAGCGTGCCCGCCACGTGCTGCCCCTACAAAGGCAGCGGCGGCTTAACCATGCCATTAAAGTCAATGGCTTCTTGGCAGCCGGCGCTGCCTTGCATGGGTTCCAAGCGGGCATGAGCTGCCGACACAAAGGGAGCTAATGGCTGCCCACTGCCCACCACCGCTCCATGCCCCCCCCACCCCACCCCACCCCACACACCTCTGTTCTGGACCACAACACAACGGACGGCGGGATGGATGGAAAGAGGGATGTTGTTGCATTGTTATGCACAACGCGGATAGGATATGACCTCAAGGCGTGGAGGATGTCACTCCGATCAGCCAAACGTGACGTGACAAGGAACAGAGGAGTCGTGACCCTGACATAGAAATGGAGAGAGAGAGAGAAAGAGAGAGGGGGGGGGGGTGACTATAGGGAGGAGGGTTGGGAGGGGCCTAACTGAAGCCTGCTGCTACAGACCTCTCTGTTAGTAGAGAGAGAGATACCGGTGTGGCTCCACCACAAGCTACTGAATGAGGCCACTTCCATTTCTGAAAAAAGCCTCTCTACGCACATGCAAACACACACACAAACACAAACTCCCTCACCCGGCAGCTATCTCTCGGCCTCTTTAAGATCTACCCTAAATAATTATGTCTGCCAGCTTACTTAATTCCCTGCACTGCCTTGTAGTACTGAAAAAATCAATGGTTCAAAGTGCTTTGAAAGATACTACAAACATAACCAAGCACTGTCAAAATGATGCAACATATGACAGTCTACTACAGATATACACTGAGTGGACAAAACATTAAGGACACATTCCTAATATTGAGTTGCACCCCCCTTTGCCCTCAGAACAGCCTCAATTCGTCGGGACATGGACTCTACAAGGTGTCGAAAGCGCTCCATATTTGTCAGGTTGGCTGGATGTCCTTTGAATGGTGGACCATTCTCGATACACATGGGAAACTGTTGAGCGTGAAAAACTCAGCAGTGTTGCAGTTCTTGACAGAAACCAGTGTGCCTGGCACCAACTACCATACCCAGTTCAAAAGCACTTCAATCTTTTGTCTTGCCCATTTACGCACTGAATGGCACACTTACACAATCCATGTCTCAAGGCTTAAAAATCCTTTAACCTGTCTCCTCCCCTTTACACTGACTAAAGTGGATCTAACAAGTGACATCAATAAGGGATCATAGCTTTCACCTGGAATAACCTGGTCATTCTATGTCATGGAAAAAGCACGTGTTCTTAATGTTTTGTACACTGTTTTGTAAAAATCCGTTACCCCGTTCCTTGTCCAACAGACTCTCTCTCTCTCTCTGTACACGGAATCTTTATCAGTCATCCATTAAAATGGGAAACAGGAGCCAATCTTTCTCCTGGGTAAGAACCTCCCCACAATGACAGAGGTCCAAGTCCAACGAACTGCCTCATGAAGCATTAGTGTGATATTGATATCGCACAGGCTTATAAAAATGCTGCCACCACATTCATTAATGGAAGCATTTGTGCATGATGGGGGTAACATCAGGGGAGGGATCCAGATTGCCTGGTGACATCTCATTTAAAATGGGGCCTAGGAGCACCACAGACTAGTACGTCAACATCGCTGTCAGACAGTGACAAGCCGTACATCATTATCTGAGTTTTATCTGTGTTTTACTAGCAGAGGAAACGTCTGTCAGAAAACGTGGGATAATGGCAGAGCTATTTCATTTGGTCGCCATTTCATTTTCCGTCCCCAGACGTCTTCATCCGGGAATGAAGCGGCATAAATTGACTGACATGACGGGAAAGATACTACTACCACTGCTGCAGATGTACGCAGCAAGTTGGAGTTTGAAGTAGAGGTTGTAGCTGTAAAAACGTGTCCTGTGGAGCGCTGTGGCTATTTTAATATTTACCTGACTTTTCTTCTCATCAATCAGGGCAATGCATACTGACAACTGAACAGTGTTCCCAAACAGAGCACGACAAACCCTCAGCCTTTCATAAGGAACTGCGTGTTTTGGTCCAGGATCACCCTCTTTCACTTCCACCAGCCAGCCTCTCTACTGTACGGTATGCCGGTGTTATAATAGCAGCTGAAGAGGATGAGAGACTCCCTAAGGCAAAATATCCAGTTGGAGCGAGAATCCAAATAACCCTGAGTTCAAACACAGTCACATGAATGAATAAATCACAACACACACAGTCGTGGCCAAAAGTTTTGAGAATGACACAAATATTAATTTTCACAAAGTCTGCTGCCCCAAGGTCTTTAAATATTTTTGTCAGATGTTACTATGGAATACTGAAGTATAATTACAAGCATTTTATACGTGTCAAAGGCTTTTATTGACAATTACATGAAGTTGATGCAAAGAGTCAACTTCTGGGCCACATCCTGATTGATGGCAGCCCATTCTTGCATAATCAATGCTTGGAGTTTGTCAGAATTTATGGGTTTTTGTTTGTCCACCCGCCTCTTGAGGATTGACCACAAGTTCTCAATGGGATTAAGATCTGGGGAGTAATATTGATGTTTTGTTCCCCGAGCCACTTAGTTATCACGTTTGCCTTATGGCAAGGTGCTCCGTCATGCTTGAAAGGGCATTGTTCATCACCAAACTGTTCCTGGATGGTTGGGAGAAGTTGCTCTCGGGGGATGTCTTGGTACCATTCTTTATTCATGGCTGTATTCTTAGGCAAAATTGTGAGTGAGCCCACTCCCTTGGCTGAGAAGCAACCCCACACATGAATGGTCTCAGGATGCTTTACTGTTGGCATGACACAGGACTGATGGTAGCGCTCACCTTGTCTTCTCCGGATAAGCTTTTTTCCGGATACCCCAAACAATCGGAAAGGGGATTCATCAGAGAAAATGACTTTACCCCAGTCCTCAGCAGTCCAATCCCTGTACCTTTTGCAGAATATCAGCCTGGTCCTGATGTTTTTCCTGGAGAGAAGTGTCTTCTTTGCTGCCCTTATTGACACCAAGCCATCCTCCAAAAGTCTTTGCACTGTGCGTGCAGATGCACTCACACCTGCCTGCTGCCATTCCTGAGCAAGCTCTGTACTGGTGGTGCCCCGATCCCGCAGCTGAATCAACTTTAGGAGATGGTCCTGGCGCATGCGAGCATCCTGTCGGGCTTTATCACAGCCTGGTATGGCAACTGCACCGCCCTCAGCCACACGGCTCTCTAGAGGGTGGTGCAGTCTGCACAACGCATCACCGGGGGCAAACTACCTGCCCTTCAGGACACCTACACCACCCAATGTCACAGGAAGGCCAAAAAGATCATCAAGGACAACAACCACCCGAGCCACTGCCTGTTCGCCCCGCTATCACCCAGAAGGCGAGGTCAGTACAGGTGCATCAAAGCAGGGACCAAGAGACTGAAAAACAGCTTCTATCTCAAGGCCTACACCACCCATGCTGGACTTTCTTGGGCACCCTGAAGCCTTCTTCACAACAAATGAATCGCTCTCCTTGAAGTTCTTTATGATCCGATAAATGGTTGATTTAAGTGCAATCTTACTGTGAAGCCATTTTTGTGTAAAGCAATGATGACGGCACGTGTTTCCTTGCAGGTAACCACTGATGACAGAGGAAGAACAATGATTCCAAGCACCACCCTCCTTCTGAAGCTTACAGTCTGTTATTCAAACTCAATCAGCATGACATAGTGATCTCCAGCCTTTTCCTCGTCAACACTCACACCTGTGTTAATTAGAGAATCACTGACATGATATCAGCTGGTCCTTTTGTGGCAGGACTGAAATGCAGTCGAAATGTCGCAATTCATCTGGTCACTTTTCATAACATTCTGGAGTATATGCAAATTGCCATCATACAAACTGAGGCAGCAGACTTTGTGAAAATTTATATTTGTGTCATTCTCAAAACTTTTGGCCATGACTGTAAAGATGGAACATAGAAGCCACAGACTCACAGGGGATATACTGAACATACATCTACTGTGTAACCCTATGGCCGGGTCTGTAACCCTATGACCTGGTCTGTAACCCTATGGCCTGGCCTGTAACCCTATGAACTGGCCTGTAACCCTATGAACTGGTCTGTAACCCTATGACCTGGCCTGTAACCCTATGACCTGGCCTGTAACCCTATGACCTGGCCTGTAACCCTATGAACTGGTCTTTAACCCTATGAACTGGTCTGTAACCCTATGACCTGGTCTGTAACACTATGAACTGGTCTGTAACCCTATGAACTGGTCTGTAACCCTATGACCTGGCCTGTAACCCTATGACCTGGCCTGTAACCCTATGACCTGGCCTGTAACCCTATGACCTGGCCTGTAACCCTATGACCTGGCCTGTAACCCTATGAACTGGCCTGTAACCCTATGAACTGGTCTGTAACCCTATGACCTGGTCTGTAACCCTATGACCTGGCCTGTAACCCTATGAACTGGTCTGTAACCCTATGAACTGGTCTATAACCCTATGACCTGGCCTGTAACCCTATGAACTGGTCTGTAACCCTATGAACTGGTCTGTAACCCTATGAACTGGGTCACCTATAAAGATTAATGGTTCATATCTAGGTTATATCAATTCTAAGAAAATACATTTAAAATGTTCCAGAGGTAAAACCAGATTATTATGGTATTATAAGACCCGACAACCCCTTTTAAGTTAGTGTTTGCCTGGTGATCAAATCACAGCCAATACAGTCTGTGTGCTTTGTTTGTCTCTAAAACCATGTGGATTTACAGTCGGTATCGGCCAGCACCGCCTGTGAACAAAGTCCTCTTTTCTTCCAGTGAAACCTCAAGAGAAGCAGGGGGAACTTGTGACTACAATTACTGACACACTTTCTGCCAGCGAGATAATCTCTACTTTAATAGGAAATATTAGGCAAGCCCTTATTTGCCCATGTCGCTGGCAAACGAACAACCAATGAACAAACCAGACCCAAAATGTCAGCGCAATTCCATTCCATTTCACTGCTCCTCACTGTATTGCAAGTGTTGTTTTTATTGCCATGGGAGGACTATGGATGAATGCATTTACATTACAGTTCTTTAGCAGATGCTCTTATCCAGAGGGACTTACAGGAGCAATTAGGGTTAAGTGCCTTGCTCAAGGGCACAGACAGATTTTTCACCTAGTCAGCTCGGGAATTCGAACCAGCGACCTTTCAGTTACTGGCCCAACGCTCTTAGCAGCTTGGCTACCTGCCGCCCTTGAAACTAATATTGTGTAGCAGCTCACTTTCAATGACATGACTATTGCAAGAGATATCATTTGTACTGCTCTAATTACGTTGGTAACCAGTATATAATAGCAATAAGGCACCTCGGGGTTTGTGGCATGCTTTGCGCCGTTCCTAAGAACCGCCCTTAGCCGTGGTATATTGGCCATGTACCACACCCCCTCAGTCTTTATTGCTTAAATATAGAAATTGGACCATACTGTATGGTATGTGCAATGAATATTCAACCCTTCTCATCTCTGAAGTGGAAGGAATAACCTTGATGGACCACCCAACTCCTAGTTGTAACCTAGCTGTATCACATGGTCCAGAACACCAGAACATAGTGCTCAACACACATGGAAGGAATTGACTCCTATGCTGTACAATACCTGTGGCAGAGCGGAGCTAAGAAAATGTGCACAGTTGTGTTCTATCAATTTCTATGCGTTTTACCTCAGAATAGAATTGGACCATACAGTATGGGCATTGTACACACAACCACTGTCATCTCCAATAGCCATGAAGGACCTTCATGTTACTGTATGCTTAACATACATTAAGAAGGAAGAGGCTTCTGGGTGTAACGGTATGTTACCTGTGGCAGGGCGGAGCTGAGCTGGCGCTGCAGTGAGTCCCGGTCGTAGATAACGTCCTCCAGGTGCTGCTGGGACATCCCCAGGCTCTCCTGGGTCTCCCTCAGCGTGTCCAACAGGCGGTCTCTCTCATCCAGCATGTTGACCATCAGCTGCTCAAAGTGGGAGTCTGGGTCCGAGGTACTGCTCTGGGAGCCCCGCTGGCTCAGCGCCGTGTCCTCGCTGATGGTGGGCATCACCTCGCACATCATCTCACCCTGGGTGGGGGGAAGGGGTCAAAGGTTAGCCAGGTCAGAGGGTGATGCTCAGTGGTTGTTCTATGTGAGGTAGGGCTAGGGAGTTTTATTGTGATGTTGTTCCAGGAAAACATCTTGGATCTTACAACAGTCTAATGATCAAGTCATAAACCTGTACATAAAACTGATGTTTTAAGTGATGATTAGGTGATTCATTCTGTGTTTCAGTCATAAAAAATACAAAGATCTCGACCAGAAATAGAGATGATGTAGTCCTACACTTTCAGAGCTGCAGCACTGTGAGCCTCCATCTCATCTAGAGGCAGCATGAACCCTGTGTTTCCTGTGTTTACAAAGCCTTGATTGGTGTCACCTTCCCTCAGACTCAAAGACACCAGAGACATGACACGAGGGATGACAGAGGACAGGATCTCCACTGTAGGGGGCCAGACAGCTTAGAGACCTCTGGGCCTCAGTGACCTCCTGCTTAGGGCAGGGAGATTCTCTTGGCAAGAACGTGTGTGTGTGTATGAGAGAGAGAGAGAGGACAGACAGACAGACAGACAGACAGACAGACAGACAGACAGACAGACAGACAGACAGACAGACAGACAGACAGACAGACAGACAGCATGGCTCCACATCTCTCCAGTGTTTCAAGGCTGTGTCAACGTCTTTGGAGGCTAGCCATTCGTTCTGCCCTAGTTTTAACACTCATACTATTTTATGGGCCAGCCTGTGTCTGGTTGCATAATGCAGCAGATCTATACTATTGTGAATATCTGAAGCTATAGCATTCCTAGGAGGTTTTGGCTGATCTTTGCCTTCCACCTCCACCAGTCTGTACCTTGCCAGCTGTGTCCACAACTTCACAGAAGCAGATGTTGACCTATGACAACACAGCTCTTTAACCATCCCCATTACTCACCACATTAATGCACGCATGAAACAACCCTACATACAGTATCTTAAACCCGCATTCACACTGTCCTCTTGTCCAACATTCCATCACTTCAGCAGAGACATGAACCACAGACACTACAAATGTGATGTCACAGAGACACAGACCGATAGACAGACCTATGGTCAGTCCCCTCGCCATCGATGGGTAGCCTATATAATGGCAAGTCTGTCTCTCAGCAGCCTCTCCTAGCAGGAGTCTGGGGTCTCAGCGCAGGCCCCGGCACACAGCCAGCCTCCCACCGCCTCCCGTTCAGACACCATCCGTTACCATTTAAACCTGAGAGACCAGACTAGACTGGAGAGCTGGAGTCCGTGATGATCATGCGGTCCAGCTGTATAGTAAAACCCTACTGTTCCAAACACAGGTTGTGTACAGCGGAGGACCTAACTACAGATGCTCATAGGGTTCATGTCTTTAAACAGGAAGAGAAGAAACAATTGAGTGTCGCACACTGTTATCACACAATAATAACTCGTAATTTAATGACACCAATTAGACTTGATTACAGCTCATTCAACTTATTGTCTCAGCAACACAGAAACAGGCGATCGGTCCCCATCTCATCCTCAAAGAAAACACAAAAAATTCCACCAATGGATTTTCCCATTTCTACAACTATGTTAAAGTAGATTTCGGTTGGCTACTTGGACAAACGATTTTCTCCCATGGCGACAACTGTATGTTGTCGCTACGCAGCGGCACACCTATATAAGCTGTGAATTCTACCAAGTACAGTGGCAGGCGGGCGGGAGGGGGGCAGGGACAGGGGTTTGAGTTAGTGTGTGTTGGCTTATGAACCCCATGGCTTCTTAAACTAACATAGAACACACAGTGAGCATTGTTTAGTGTCTCTGACAGTGTTTGTAGTGGACTGCTTCTTATTGCCATGCACCGTAGTGTGAACGTGATGCAGTGGTTTAAGATACACCCAGGACAGAGCTAACAGCTTTCATGTCACCGTCTAAGGGGTATAGTCACATGAAACAGACAGAAATGTGTGTACTGCTGTGTGTAGCATAGTGATACTCTCAGAGGCCTACAACCTAGTCTGACCATATCTGTATATTACACTATCATGGGCCAGATATGAGGCTGTTATCAACATGTCGTCAATAAAAAACAACTCTATAGCCAATTCAATCCTTTATTTTGACCTTTATGTCAGAATAACCACACGCAATAACGAGACAAACCAGAACAAATGGACGTGGAGTCTATAAATGCAGTACAGAAAACAAGGCAGGTTAAGTCGATAGAAAGTATATTAAAAAAAATAAGACCAGCGCGACCGCTTCAGCGCCCATTTCTAACTACCCCATAAAACCACTAAAATGCAAGGACAAGGATGAAATGGAATGATATCAAATCAGAGAGAGGGGATGAGACGCTCAATAGAACACATTCTGCAGCACAGAGGCGGCGGGGAGGTGGGAGGAACGTGCACTGGCAGGATCAATGGGTCTTGCTCCCTGTGCCATATGCCAATTAATGAATTATTCAGAGGGATTGGAGGGCTGGGTAACCTTCCCAATCAGTGCAGTGCCCCCCTCCTGTCTTCCAACCCCCACCACTACCGATTCCATCTAACCCCACTGCAGCCCTCTAGAGTGGTGTATGGGGGGCAGACTGCCACCTTCTGTGGTGCATCCACGGAAAATGATAGAGGCCTCAAGTGAACAAAAGTCAGTTTAAGCGTGGGCAGCGCCATTGAGGGCTTCCACCATTTTAAAGAGGTCAAAGTAGCCAACTGGGTGTGGATTCCTATGGGTTGTAGCCTCTTTGGCGCTGCCAATGCTGCCACAGACGCTATAATGCCTCCAGATATAAAGAGGAGTCCTCTATCTATCTCTATGGGCGCCTCACACTCAATACAGTCAAAGCCTTCCTGAACCCTTGTGGTGACAACTGTAGGATTCTACATTCTGTTTATGAAGTTGTAAGATTGGAACCGCCATCGGGAGTATCACTGTACTGTATATGAATTGCCATCATGCATCTTCGAGGAATTATCTTAGATATTTAATTGAATATTTACTGACTATGGAGCTCAGAAAACAGAAAATCTTCACAAATGAAAAGTCATGAGAAATATTACAGCGCAGCAGGTGGCTAAACATCCACATTGGAACTGGGACCGAGGCACTTACAAATGTTCGACCCAATGGTCCTGCACTAACCACTCCACAAATCAGCAAGTTCCCTCTAACTTCCTGAATGGCCTGACTTTAATCGAATTAATGGGGACAATTCAATGTGTAGATGTTAGATAAGGAGCTCCACAACGGCAACACAAGGGCCTGGTTCAGAGTGATACAGCCAAGTGTGGCTATTCAGCACTGTTCTCAACACCCAGGAACATGGGAAGATGTGTAGAGAGGGATGAAAGAAATCAACTGAAGCCTATACATCAGGGTGAAATCCCATCAGAGACACACTGTGGCCTTATTATCAGTAATATTAGAATGCTATAATTTGAACGATTTGGTTCTGACACTCATCAGAAATTACATACAGGTAGGTCTTATTAACAGGTTATGACAAACTTTTTTTTTTAAATATGTCAATAATTTGACTGTGTCAGTAATTTCCTGTGTACCAAACAGTCCTCTGTACCTACGTTACAGAGGGCATGCTAAAGAAAAACACATGTTGATGAGTCACATTCAACTAGACACCTAGTAAACTGAAACACATTTCTACGGTGTGAAATATTAGCTGAGTCAAGATCAATCGTTTCCATTCTTCGCCATGTGAATGACAAGGAGGTGGAGAGCTGTTGTGTGAGGAACAACGCCAAGACTTACATCAGCACAACATGCACTCGACCAGGGGTTCCCATTTTGATATCAAAGCATTTGTAGAAGAAGAAGTTATGTACTGTAATCCAATGTTTACTTTTTTAACTGAGGCTATGACAGTCTATTACAAATCAGTCTGGCAGTACCTTTTCACAGTATTTCAATCTGAAGGAAGTCTGGTTTGAAGTGACTGAAATGCATCAGAAAGGCTGTTGTGTATTTGATGAGCTTGTACCTTTCCTCTGTATAGTATATTTTATGTGGCATTGTGTACAAATGTTCCCTCCAATTGTTTAGGCCACTGAGCAAATTTGAGGTATTCTGAAACTCCAACGTTATGAGAATTTTGTGCAACTTTCAGCGCTTACAGTGAACACTGATGCTGTATCCATACCGTTTTAGACATTAGCCAAAAGGCTATTGTGGCTATTTGAGCATAATGTAGGTCTACCAACAAAACTAATGGAGCAAATCCAGTTACATTTTCACATGGAAATAGCTTTTGATTTCTATGATATAGCCTACAGTAGCCTATATGTGGTGTTCAATGCAGGCCTACATTGTATGGGACTTTAAAAAAACATTTTTTACATTATGAAGGGCTTGAAATTAATTAAAATTTGCTTTACTTAGTCTGTAACACCATGGGCCTGTAAATTGCATTGTGTTGTATGATGCAAGAAACCACTTTACAAATTAAAATGTATTATTATTACCATACAGATAATTAGATAATGTAGTTCTCCCTCTGCCTATTGGCTTATTTACATATTCAAGCCTGCGTCAAAATACAACACTGCCCCTTTATTTCGTTTTTGATTTAATCTTTATTTAACTAGGCAAGTCAGTTAAGAACACATTCTTATGCCAACGACAGCCTACCCGGCCAAATGGGGCCAATTGTGCGCTGCCCTATGGGACTCCCAATCACAGCCAGTTGTGATACAGCCTGTATTCGAACCAGGATCTGTAGTGATGCCTCTAGCACTGAGATGCAGTAAATTAAGTAATAAGGCCCGAGGAGGTGTGGTATATGGCCAATATACCACAGCTAAGGGCTGTTCTTATGTACGACGCAACACAGAGTGCCTGGACACAGTCCTAAGCTGTGGTATATTGCCAATATATCACAAACACCCGAGGTGCCTTATTACTATTATAAAACTGGCTACCAATGTAATTAGAGCAGTAAAACTAAATGTTTTGTCATACCCGTGCTATACGGTCTGATATATCAGGGCTGTCAGCCAGTCAGCATTCAGGGCTCGAACCACCCAGTCTATAATGTTGATTCGACCACAGAAAAAACGTTGATGTATATGGGGCAAACTCAGTGAAGTTCAATCTCTTGTGTCTCTCCACGGTCAGGCATTTCTTCTGCGCAGCAGTCCTGGAGGAAGTGTGCGCAGCTTAGAGGGTACATTGGTGCTGACTAAAGGCAAATCTACTTTTAAATAATGTCCATGTTTGATTTCTTGGCATGTGCCTAGGCCTAATGTGCAGCAGTGGAATGCTTTGGTGATCTTAAGTGTATCGGAAAACTATTAAGTCACACTCACTCATTCTCACTTTGGCACCTGTAGCACTTGGACAGGTGGAAACAGATGACACAGCAGTTTTGTGAATGAGGGAGAAGACAGAGAATTCCCATTCATATGACAGCCTATACCCGCAAATACACTTCAGACAACAATGCTGTTGGCTGCCAAAAAGACAGCCATTCAGCCCCTTCCAATGCAATCACTGCAACAGAACCCTAGTCTCTTGAGAAGCAGGTTCACAGAACATTAGCATGGTTGATGATGGAAGATCCCTCACATTTAAACAATACTCAATCCACTGCAAGTCTAGGACCTCTCCGTATGTTTAATGAGTCAGAAATTCACAAGGCAAGGACTGCCTGGTTTCCTGACATGAAATCAATTTCATCTGACCATGCCACTGAGCTCACTACATTGTGGGTGTAATATAACCCAACGTAGACACAAATGTAGGGCAAAGGACCTGTGAGTGGCTGATTCATTGAGTAAAGCCTCACGTCTCCCCACCGCCCCACTGACTCTCACAACTAGTGAATGGGCTGCCGACTGGGATGGGGATGAGAAGGGGGGGTTGAGTGTAGAGTTTCACCCAGCACGCTGTCATTAAGGAGCAGGAGAGAATGGGCAGAGGAGGGTTTACATGTGTATGTATGTGTATGTGTGTGTATGTAAACCAGTGTTGCCTGAGCACGGCCTCACCTATACCCCAACCCCCTACAGCAAGGTCATGCAAACAATCAATCGATGGAGATGAATAAGAACACAGATAGAACTGGGCCAAAAAGACAATGAAGGCCAGATCTGATTTGCAGCCGGTCGCCTGGGTCAGTCTGACATCGTTTCAATGGCAAAGCTGGGCATTTTATGCTACCTTTACTTTGGCGTCTGGCAATTATGCAAATTGGGCCATAAATTAAATGAAATTATAATTTTATAGACATAAAGGCCGCTCTTTCTCTCTGCCTGTTACTACCGGTCGCCCTCTGCATGATCCCATGTAGCAATAAGTGCTGTTCTCTCACCAGACATATTAAGCACAGTGTATTTGCATGAAGGAGGTACATCAGAGGGAAATAAACTCAGTTGTATACTCATTAAGGTGACATGATTATCTTACTATAATCACTGGTCTACGTTAGACGTGCACATGGATCCAGCAGGACGGGCACCCAAAGGAGCATCAGACAACATGAGCAGAGCATATGTAATAATGGTATGGCTTGTACATGTGGTTTCACCTGTCATTTTCGACATTGACATCGCAGTGACAAAGAGCATGACGATAGAATTGGCATAATTGAATGAGATGTTAATGTGTTATAATTACTGAGTCAAGGGCATATATGTGATTTAATTTGGTATTCATCCATCTATTAGTGTGTGTGTGTGTGTGTGTGTGTGTGTGTGTGTGTGTGTGTGTGTGTGTGTGTGTGTGTGTGTGTGTGTGGCAGAAGGAGCCTGAATGTTCAATCTTCACTCATTCCTCAGATGTGAATAGTATTCACTGCTAATATAGAGGAGGGGCACATATTCTACTCATGACAGCCCTCTCATTGTTCTATTACTCAGAAACATATGACATGCGCGGAATAGTGAGCTAATTTCATCTTTGCACAGTAACATTGTTTTCCATGCTCTTTAATGATAATTGTGGAGAATCCTTGGCCATTTTTTAGTGCATTACATCATGCATGCATCTCCATCCCGCCCCCTTTAACTATCTCTTTCGCTACACTCTGACAGTGTCCGGATTTTCTGTAGCTCTCCACTATACTATAGGCATTGGTTACATACTAACGCAAAATGTAGGCTATGGGCACGTCCGTTTATATTTAGTAGGCTACTCCAACATCTTTCACATCATTAACTAAGTTGAGGGTGAGAGGTTGCCTATTTCTAAATCACCTTGGGCGCGCTCTCTGTGCAAAACAGCAGGTCGTGGGGTGCAATCATTATCTCGACAGACAATTGGTAAAACAATCAATGACATTCTATTCGCCCACAACAGTTTCCATACTTACGTTTTTTTCCTTTAGGCTAACGTTACTGTATGTAGGCTCCTTCAATGGATCAATGACAACTGCGGTCTCCGTGAGCTAACGAAATCGCACAGCTGGGACCATTAGCGGCCAATCCAGTCCTAGGATGAAGCTCCAATGGCAAAACGCAGCGACAAGAAAGCTCCGATGAAATGTGCGGAGGCATAAACCGCTGGCATTTTCAAAAACTTGAAATTGCCCTGTTCCGTGGTGACATTTGGTTCTCCAGATATACCCATTGGTAAAAATATGGCATGTTACAAATTCCTGATGCGAGAAGAAGAGTCGGTAAAGACCATTGTTTCAACTGGCGGAGGGGAGGTGTGCTGTATCTTAAAGTTGCAGTTGTTCAATTCTCTGCTCACCAGAATATGTTCACGATACATAGAATTTGTGTATCAATTATATTTTTTTTCTTGAATGAAAAATACAAGTTGTATTTAAAAGTAGAATAGCCTAATGCGTAATGGCCACCCTAATGCTATGCATTCTGATGCTAAATTACATTTGTAAGTGTCAGGAATTTGCAACATGACTGTATGATATGGAATCCATATTGTGTTAACATTACATATATAAATATCCATTTTAAAAATACAGTCATCATATTGTCACAGCCTAATGTTATGTCATTTAACATGTATTTTCATTAGTCCAGTTAGCCTATTGAAAACACACATCACAGTTTTACAATCGGATCGATGCATTCACAAAAAAATATTCCCTCCACTTCCCTGCGATCTCACCTTTCCCTTTCACAGAGATGGTTTCTGCCAGGCTCGGAATAAATTGTGTAGTAATCGAGCCTGTGCTTCCAATTATGTTTACATCTCCCCAGACGACTGCAACGTTGACCATATCTTTAGTTGTTGCTCTTTAAACCTACAACATTTTGCCCGAGATATTAGGCTCTGTGGAGCATTTATTGGGCACGCAGTAAAAGTTTTATTTTTAATGAAGACACCACTGAGGACGTTCCTACAGGTAGAAGTGCCAGTCTGCCACTGACAGATGTTAGACCGGACAGACATGGTAATGTAAGATGAGGAGGGAAATTATGCGCAAAAGACACAAATTCCACTTTTCCTCTGCTCTCCTAAAAAAACGAGGGGTTCCAAAAATGTCTTACCTTCATGGATGTTACAAACATTGTCATGCAAACTGTGACTGTGAGTCTGTGATTTGAGATTCTTCCATCATTTATCTCATCATCTGATTAAACACACACGGTTGTATTTAGCAATTGGTGAATAGCCTTAGGTTACCTTATAAGGATGTCTAGTAAGCACTATAGGCCTACAGTGCTCTCGAGCAGCATTACCCTCTTGAATGCCTCTATCTTTCTGCTCTATGACGCGGGTAAAGAATGGAAAGAATGTGGGACCAGTAGCCTGCAGTAGGTCGATTGTGTCTTTCAAAATAGCAGTTTCATTTGATCATATATGTAATATTCATATGTGTAAACATACTGAATTGTAATCGGATGCATTTTACTGCCATATCATACTGTGCTATGATTGTTTAAGACCACCCAAATGGTTAGGTCATGGGCAGTTTGATCCTGGTTGGCAATAAGTGAACATGCCAGTTATAGCTACCTAATAAAGAGCTACGTTAAGAAATATCCTGTAGTACTGCATTTTATTATTTTGTACAAAGTGTGCAAAACAAGACAATATAAACCATATTGCTAGAGCATACCAAGACTATACTGCAATCTGTGTACATTAGTAGTCTTTAAATATGTATTCATTAGCTATGAATTTATATGTTATGCTTATTAATGTGTTATGAATGAAGCCCCCTAACAGAATATAAAATCATCTAACAAGGTGTCCTTCACTACAATATGGCCACAGAGCAATATCAGTAGTTTTCCAGTCTCCTTTTCTCAAATAGTGAATGTATGGTTGCAATAAAACTGAATGCAATGTCAAGTTCATTCATTTGAAAATGTCACCCAGAGACAAGGCCATACTTCATCTTGTATTTGTAAATCATTTTTCCCTCTGAAGTTTGTTGAGCAATCTTGTGATTGAAAATATACAATCAAAATTGAGGGTCTGAATTTATAACAGGGCCTGTTTACCGATAGCTAGAAACATCAATATGGCCAAATAGGAAACAAATGTAGCTACGAATTCAAACTCCCCTGGACTGGCCTTACCTTTTCTATATATCTTTATGTTCTCTGTTTTAAGCTACTTTGACTTATATTTGCTGACAGTCAACTTGATGAATCCATAGAGCTGTCAAGCGAGCATCTAACAGTATTTGCTTTACAGGTTATCAGGTACCATTTTATTTCTGTGATTTCCATCTACACAATTAAATCATATAATGTCCAGAGCAATCCAAAACACTTCACAAAAAGAAGTCAAACGCAGGCTTCAACAATCGCTCAAACAGACTAGCTTTGAAAATGCAATGAAAGCCACTCTCTTATGTAGCTACGTTGCAGCCACACACGGGTCATCGCTTACCTGATCTCTATGGGGGCTATAGTGAGCAGTAACAGTAACACAATGTTCCAGCTTATCAAATATTAAAGTAGTTTAGGAGAGGTTGATGATCCAAGTATAATTTTGCTTTGTAAAACAAGCATTCTCACAGAGCAAGTTATAAATGTTTTAACACAGTCCAGCTGCTTTGTGTTTTATGGGTATTCAATTACTAGTGTTGAGAGATCATTAAAGAAGCCTATTATGTTCATAAAGTATGGCTGCAGGGTTTCCCACAGACCTTAAAGGGACATTAAAGACATTTCTTTATGATTTCACATTGCACTGAGTTGTGTGTATTTAAATAAACAAATACACATGAATTTGAACCAAGGTCTGGTGTTCATGCAACAAGTGGTGTTCGAACAGTAGTGGCATGCAGTGATGTCAACTTACCCACAAGATTTGATGCAGGACCTGCCTTTGTTTTCAATGGCCTATCCACAACCTTCATTAGCTTGATTAACAAAGCTGGCTCTGGACCAGTGCCTCAGGGCACTTCCCGTCTCCACCGCTGGTAATGTAGGAGACACGGTCTGGAGTCACCAAACAGGCTGAGTGTGGTGTCGCTGTCCATGGTGCTGAATCTGGCATGAATTCAGGCAGCTCTTTCAGCTTGTCTGGTACACTGTCCTGAGTGTGGTGTCCATGTCAGTGGTGCTGAATCTGGCATGGATTCAGGCAGCTCTTTCAGTTTGTCTGATACACTGTCCTGAGTGTGGTGTCGCTGTCCATGGTTCTGAATCTGGCATAGACTCAGGCAGCTCTTTCGGTTTACAGCTTGTGCGGTACACTGTACTGCAGCTCATGGGGGCATCGTGTTGGTCAAAGTTGACCCATTTTGCATACCCCACCACACCATGAGACATACTGTATATGTCAATTCAGATTTTTTTAAACGCAAATGATCTAAAAACGTGTCAACTCTTTTTTTCATATTCCCATATGTTGTAGCTTAGAGCCTATTTTACGTCATCTGAGGTTTTTGGGTTGTGCCTGCCATTGGTTGAGACAACATTCTCTTGAAACAGAGTGGGTGTCATGTTTTGGCTGATAATGTACTAAAATGGCACTGAGCATTTCTACAATGGGCAAGTATGGAAGGTTTTGTTCAAATCAAAAAGGGGTGTTGACAAAAAGTGATTGAATTCAAATGGACCCCATACCCATCATGTGTTATGTCCCCAGTCTAAGTCCCTGCTCCATTCCAGTCATAGCTGTGAGTGTTGTTATGTGCTGTCGAGTAGCTCTCCATTGGCCTCCAGCTCTCTGGCTGCTGAGATTGAGACCACCTTTACCTCCTGCTGAGAGACACTGGATTCTGAGGAAACTATGAGGAGGAGAACCAAGATGAGAGAGAGGAAACCTTCCATGCCTCTGAACACTATGAGAGCCACTGACAGAGGGTTGTTATATACATTTTACATTTGAGTCATTTAGCAAACACTATTATCCAGAGTGATTTACAGGAACAATTAGGGTTGTTCAAGGGCACAGGCACATGTTTCAACTAATCGACTAGAGGTTCAAACCAGGAACCTTTCGTTTACCGGCCCCAACGCTCTTAACCGCTAGGCTACCTGCCGCCCATACAGTGGAGGGATTATCTGTGTCCGCTATGAGACTGCAAAAGGGGCCTATTTTATCACATTCATGTCACTGCTAACATTGCTGTATTGTGTCAGAAACAGGGTTTAACACTACTGAAGTCCATAGTAGCACCAGACTCAACATACTGTACATTAGAAGAACTGTGGCTTTATCCTCACTGTTCATCCATCTCTTGTAGTGAAAGGTAAACGTCATGTGTTGAAGTAACATATTGGGTGACTGACACAATAAAGAACTGAGCTTACATTTCTATTCCCACCTTGAGCATAGAAATCAACTGGAGAGCACGGCTAAGGCTGAGCATACGCCTCCTTGCAGAGATACTGGGTTTAGGCCATGCTCACAAGTGCACATGGACTGTAAGAGGAGAACTAAGACATATGGAGAGGTTAACCATGGATGAACGCTGAGCTCTCATTGGTCCTTGCATAATAATGGTTATATCACATCGCTTTATCACTTAGCACTATTTGCAGTAAGGTGGTTGTATTTTAAGTCAGATGTCTGCTCTTTTGGGTTCTCTTCTAGTTTATTGATCCATTGTAGTGGGTTGGTGGGTGGGTGGTGTGTGTGTGTGTGTGTGTGTGTGTGTGTGTGTGTGTGTGTGTGTGTGTGTGTGTGTGTGTGTGTGTGTGTGTGTGTGTGTGTGTGTGTGTGTGTGTGTGTGTGTGTGTGTGTGTGTGTGTTTGTGTGTGCGTGTGTGAGACAAGCATGACATCATGGGATAGTTGCACATTAATTCCCCTGGAGGAGAGTAAAGCATGTCTGTAGCTCAGAGCCCAGGATGCAGCTAGTTGTACATGGATGATCCTGACATTATCTGGATGATTCAAACCTGCCAATGAAGCCAAAGGGTGTCATGAAGGACCTTTATTTCCTATAGTAATGCCGTATGTCTCTCGTGGTTCCCCGTTGGACACTGAAGCTGTAAGAACAAAACAATGAAAGAGACAGATCGTACCATTAATTTAAGTCTGTGGAAATAGTCCTCTGCCTACATACAGTGGAAATAGACCTATGCCTAGATACAGTGCATTTGAAACTATTTCGATCCCTTTTTTCCATATTTTGTTACATTACAGCCTTATTCTAAAATAGTTTTTTCCCTCATCAATCTACACACAATACCCCATAATGACAAAGCAAAAACAGTTTAGATTTTTTTACAAATGTATTAAAAAAATAATATTAATAATAATGTTTTACAACATCCTCACAGTAATGACACACCAAGTGTCACGACTTCTGCCGAAGTCGGTCCCTCCCCTTGTTCGGGCGGCGTTCGGCGGTCGACGTCACCGGTCTTTTAGCCATCGCCGATCCACTTTTCATTTGTTTTGTCTTTGTTTTCTACACACCTGGTTTCTATTCCCCAATTACATGTTCATTATTTAACCCTCCATTTCCCACATGTTAGTATGTGTTTTTATTGATTGTTCATGGCGGTACTTGTCAGCTGGTTATGTTTGCCGGGTTATGTATTTACGCCCGTTATTTTCGAGTGACCGGTATTTCTCCGCACTTTGAGTATTGTCTGTATACTGGTGCTGTCGTGGAATTAAATACCTTGTACACTCATTTCTGCTCTCCTGCGCCTGATTCACTGCACCAGTTAACCACCGCCTGACACCAAGTGATAAATAAAAAATATAAAGTACAATAAAGAGACAACCTGTTGGGCCAATCAAATTTGATCCTCCTCTTCTTCACATAAAGCGCAAACATCATCATACTTCCCAGCGTCTCCCATTGGTCATGCAAATTAACCCGATTCATATGCAGCGTTTGCTGCTATCTACTGACAATCTCAATGTTTTGCTACTGGAAAGGCAGCCAGTATTTAAGATAACAAAAACCGTCTTTTCCAGTTTCAAATGTCTCATGGTAAGGTGAGGTATGCAAAATGGGTCAACTTTGACCACCTCTATCTACTGAATGTTTTGGTATTTAAGTCCAAAAAGTCTGTTTCTGACCACTTCTTCCTTGGCCAACCATGTCTGGAAAGTTTTGTTTAAATCTAAACGGATGCTGTCAAAGAGCATCGTTATCCTAGTAGTCGCATGGGTCGCTCAGCAGCAGCCCTGAAGTTGGCAAATGTTTACTCAGGATGGAGGATTCTTGGTGCCACTATTCATATTTCTGACTAAGCATAAATACAAACACATACATATGAAGACGCCACATACATATGAAGGAGTTACCCTGGGCATGGAACAGCAGGGGATTTACACTTCCTGCTTTTCAATAATATTTTACGAGATCAAAGAAAATGTGTTTTATCAAACTTTACATTTTCCCCAGCTGTTACAGAACTCTCTCATTGGCAGTCTTATTGCCTGTCTCATACCTGTACTCCTGCTGTAGCCTGACAAATCCTCCAATGATTCAGCCTGGCGATCAGGGTTAATAAAACACTAATCCTCCAATGATTCAGCCTGGCGATCAGGGTTAATAAAACACTAATCCTCCAATGATTCAGCCTGGCGATCAGGGTTAATAAAACACTAATCCTCCAATGATTCAGCCTGGCGATCAGGGTTAATAAAACACTAATCCTCCAATGATTCAGCCTGGCGATCAGGGTTAATAAAACACTAATCCTCCAATGATTCAGCCTGGCGATCAGGGTTAATAAAACACTAATCCTCCAATGATTCAGCCTGGCGATCAGGTTTAATAAAACACTAATCCTCCAATGATTCAGCCTGGCGATTAGGTTTAATAAAACCCTAATCCTCCAATGATTCAGCCTGGCGATCAGGGTTAATAAAACACTAATCCTCCAATGATTCAGCCTGGCGATCAGGGTTAATAAAACCCTAATCCTCCAATGATTCAGCCTGGCGATCAGGTTTAATAAAACACTAATCCTCCAATGATTCAGCCTGGCGATCAGGTTTAATAAAACACTTATCCTCCAATGATTCAGCCTGGCGATTAGGGTTAATAAAACACTAATCCTCTAATGATTCAGCCTGGCGATCAGGGTTAATAAAACACAGATTAAACCAAATAAACAAACCTAGGTTTGAAACAAACCTAGGGCAAGACAGCCTGTAGCATAACACTCTACACGAAGAACAATTCCACACACAGACATGGGGGAAACAGAGGGTAATATACATTTAGTCTGATGAGGGAATGTGAACCAGATGTGCGGGAAAACAAGACAAAACAAATGGAAAATGAAAGATGGAGCGGCGATGACTAGAAGACCGGTGACGTCGACCGCAGAACGCTGCCCGAACAAGGAGAGGGACCGACTTCGGAGGAGGTCATGACACTGGCGATCAGGGTTAATAAAACACTAATCCTCCAATGATTCAGCCTGGCGATGAGGGTTAATAAACACTAATCCTCCAATGATTCAGCCTGGCGATGAGGGTTAATAAACACCAATCCTCCAATGATTTAGCCTGCCAATCAGGGTTAATAAAACACAAATGGGCATATATCAGCAGCAGGCTGTGCAGAGCTGGAGCCACCAGAGGTCTGCTGCTATCTATTACTGTCTGAACCTGTGCCTTCTAACCCTGGCTTCTGAAGGAGGGGTCGGGGCCCTTGCGTTGGACCCCGTTTAATGCAGTGATAACATAGATGGGTTTTGGGCTGGGCGGGGCAGGGGCGGGGTGTTGGGGACAAAATCCCAGTCAGCGACAGACGGGACTGAAAAGGGATTACAAGTGTCTGAAGTCCGATAAATCCTTTTATCTCACCGTACCACCCCTCCAGGGAAGCAATATTATTACACCTTAATGCACATTGCCTGCCACACTGGACGGCTGTGAGCAAAGACACCATAAACCTACAATAAACAGCTTTATTGCCCAGCCAAACACTGAAAGGCTGCACAGATTTAGGAACACAGATGTTGAATGAGGAAAGGCCTGGTATTACAGATCCACCCTAGATAGCTGCTTGTCTGTGAACACATGCTGATAAAGGTGAACCAACATACTGGATGTTGTGTTTGTTGGAGATTAAGTGTAAATGCAGTACTGTCATAGGCTGGTCAAACCAGACTGAATGCTGTGTTCACCAGACAGGGTTAACCAGGCTAGTGCTGTCATTATTAACCCATTAAATGATACGTGGGCGTGTAAAGATTAGATGCAGGTCTTAAATCCATTCATTAAGAGGAAACGGGAGTGGTTCTGTTTATCCCTGATCTTAAGTCTCAGTGAGTGAGCTTAATAAACTCCTACAGAGGAGGTTGGCCAATCAGATTTCATCGTTGTATACATTAACATATACCATCCCACCCTCTAATAATCCAATGTGTTCAGCATTCAGGGAACACTGATTTGAAGAGATATAATAGATATGTTACCCCTACTGGGAGGTAAGAATGATGTCAAAACACATTCATCTGTGGAATAAGGGCAGCCCCATTTGTGAACATGGCCATGTGAAAGGATAGCCCTAATGCTACTGTAAATGATTTGTATGGTGCTCTTCAGATTAGACCAAGGTTACAGGGTGTGACCCTAAATCATTATTAAGTTATTACATCATGGCAAAATAAATTGTGACATTTTCGGGCAACCTCATTAATTCTACTTCTACGGCTAGCCGCGAAACCGTAGAGGCCCCGGAATAAAACAATAGCCATGTTTAAGATGGTTTGCTGTAAAGATGACGAGTGGGGTCATCTTTACAGCAAACCATGTCAGCACAGTCAAAGTAGCGCAGTAAAAAGTCCAATTCATCTTTTATCTGTGTCTTGCTGTGATGGTTAATTGTTTGAATAAACAGCAGGCAGACTAGCTCTCACTATCCTACGGCCTCATTAGAATGTAACCATGCATAAAATGCCCTTCTCACTCACTCAGGGAGCAAAGACTTTCAGCGTCACTAAAATTATTATAATCTGAAGAATTATAACATGACCTCTCTTCCTGGTGTCTGATTATCACCATGCTCCAAGATGAAGTATGCATGTGTGTACACTACCATTGAAAAGTTTGGGGTCACTTAGAAATGTCCTTGATTTTGAAAAGAAAAGCACATTTTTTGTTCATTAAAATAACAAAGTGTATCAGAAATAGTAGCCAGAAATGGCAGATTTTTAATGGAATATCTACATAGGAGTACATTATCAGCAACCATCACTCCTGTGTTCCAATGGCACGTTGAGTTAGCTAATCCAAGTTTATCATTTTAAAAGGCTAATTGATCATTACAAAACCCTTTTGCAATTATGTTAGCACAGCTGAAAACAGTTGAGCTGATTAAAGAAGCAATAAAACTGGCCTTCTTTAGACTAGTTGAGTATCTGGAGCATCAGCATTTGTGGGTTCGATTACAAGCTCAAAATGGCCAGAAACAAATACCTTTCTTCTGAAACTAGTCAGTCTATTCTTCTTCTGAGAAATGAAGGCTATACCATGCGAGAAATTGCCAAGAAACTGAAGATCTCGTACAACGCTGTGTACTACTCCCTTCACAGAACAGTGCAAACTGGCCCTAATCAGAATAGAAAGAAGAGTTCCTCTGTCCAGTGTCTGTGTTCTTTTTCCCATCTTAATCTTTTCTTTTTATTGGCCAGTCAGAGATATGGCTTTTTCTTTGCAACTCTGCCTAGAAGGCCAGGATCCCGAAGTCGCCTCTTCACTGTTGACATTGAGACTGGTGTTATGTGGGGACTTTTTAATTAAGCTGCCAGTTGAGGTCTTGTGAGGCGTCTGTTTCTCAAACTAGACACTCTTTCCAGAAGAAAGGTCTTTGTTTCTGGCCATTTTGAGCCTGTAATCAAACCCACAAATGCTGATGCTCTGTAACGGCTGTTGGTGGAAGAAGGTGAGGACCAAGGTGCAGCGTGGTACGTGTTCATGTTTGTTTATTGACACTGAACACTAAATACAAAAATAACAAAAAGGAATAACTGAAACAGTCCTGAACAGTGAAAAACACTAAACAGAAATCAACTACCCACAAAACCCATGTGGGAAAAAACAACCTAAGTATGGTTCTCAGAGACAACGATAGACAGCTGCCTCTGATTGAGAACCACACCCGGCCAAACAACAAAGAAATCCAAAACATAGAAAATGAACATAGAATGCCCACCCTAGTTACACCCTGGCCTAACCAAAATAGAGAATAAAAGCCTCTCTATGGCCAGGGCGTGACATGCTCCAGATACTCAACTAGTCTAAAGAAGGCCAGTTTTATTGCTTCTTTAATCAGCTCAACTGTTTACAACATTAACAATGTCTACACTGTATTTCTAATCATTTTTGATGTACAAAAGATGAGCTTTTCTTTCAAAAACAAGGACATTTCTAAGTGACCCCAAACTTTTGAACGGTAGTGTATATGTATGTGTGTGTGTGAGAAGCGTTCTCCTGCTGTATGTGGTGCAGCAGTTTAATGAAACGGAACTGTCTTACAGCTGACTGTGACATGCCAAGCACCACACCTTCCCCTTCTCCGCAGAGGAAGAGCGGCAGAAACCAGGGCTGAAGAAGACAAAGAGCTGGCAGGCTAAATTAGATTGGTGCTGTCGACTGTCGACAAGGAGTTAATTGGAGAGAGACACCTGTGTCAGGGAGTGCTAGTATCAGACAGGCCAGTGTCGATGGAAACACACCCAGGTTTGCACAGAGGGAAAAGACAGTACCACGGGAAACGCTTTCTCCACACTTGACCTTCTACTAGTGAGACCTCAAGGCAACAAAGCCCCTCTGGATGAAGCTTCTCAGACCCTGTACCTTATGGGTCAGGAGGAAATGGAGAACGGGATACAAAAATGTGTCCACATAAACGGTTCAGGGATGTGTTTAGAGAGCTGATCAATAGTATAACCATAGACGTTAGGTATACCATAGAGCAGGGCTCTCCAACCCTGTTCCTGGGGGGTTGGAGAGCTACCCTCCTGTCGGTTTTCACTCCAACCCCAGTTGTAACTAACCTAATCTGTTTATCACCCAGCTAATTATTAGAATCAGGTGTGCTAGATGAGGGTTGGAGCGAAAACCTACTCCTGGAGAGCTACTCCTGGACAGCTACTCCTGGACGGCTACTCCTGGACGGCTACTCCTGGACAGCTACTAGCTACTCCTGGTCAGCTACTCCTGGACAGCTACTCCTGGAGAGCTACTCCTGGATGGCTACTCCTAGACAGATACTCCTGGACAGCTACTCCTGGAGAGCTACTCCTGGACAGCTACTCCTGGAGAGCTGCTCCTGGAGGGCTACTCCTGGAGGGCTACTCCTGGACGGCTACTCCTGGACATCTACTCCTGGACAGCTACTCCTGGAGAGCTACTCCTGGAGAGCTACTCCTGGACGGCTACTCCTGGAGGGCTACTCCTGGATGGCTACTCCTGGACAGCTACTCCTGGAGAGCTACTCCTGGACGGCTACTCCTAGACAGATACTCCTGGACAGCTACTCCTGGAGAGCTACTCCTGGACAGCTACTCTCAAAGAACAGGGTTGGAGAGCCCTGCCATAGAGTCAACAACATGCTCAAAGGTTAGATGGAGAGGAGAATGGAGAGAAGCTAAGAATAAAAGATTTTGTTTCATGATCTTATGTTGCAAAATGGGGCAGTGGAAATGGAGTAGATCTGTAATACAAAAGGCCATGGCAATTCCTAGATACGAACATATTTCAAAAGCCTTGTCCCTGCACACACTGTATTTGTAAATGCCAATAATTCAACATTATTTTCATCCAAATCTTTTCCAACGAATGCCAAATCTAGGGAGCACAGTCTCTCGTATTTCAATTTCCTTGTACTGAACATCGAGAGAGAATCTTCTACGACGTTTAAACTAATTTGATAGAAAGAAGAGACATTTTCTTCCAGTGAGACAGCCTGAAAAAGATAACGGCCAACATGTTTTCCCTACTTGGGCTGGGTGGAGTGACGCATTGTGGGTCTGTGCTGGGGTCCAGACTCAGGTGCCACCGTGCTATTCATCACAAGCGCCACCGCTGTTAAATATTAACCGGGTGTGCCTTGGCGCTATTGGATAACCAATTGACTTTTTTGTGGCAGAGCAAGGGAAGGAGGGAGAGAGAGAGGGAGGGAGAGACAAAGGGAGGGAGCTGTGGGGATAGGAGAGCACAGATCAGGGTTAGCCTGTAGACACAGAGAGAGCACCCCAGGCATGGTCCAGTGTCCGCCTCCAGCATATATTGCAGATCAAGTCGTACATAGTGGTGTTCTGATTGTTACATCGTCACAAAGGAATATCACTATCAGTAAGTATACTATTTCAAACAGCTATATGTTCATTTCAGGGGGTTAAGACCAGGCAATGTAGGCCTGTTATGCATTCAGACGGGGTTACAGTACCAGGACACACTGACACATGAACAGGTCTACAGTATGTATAGGAGAAATAACACATTTAGGAAAAAGCTCTTTTTCTTCATTTCACCCCTCAGTTGAGTAAAATCTGGCAGGGTTTTGTTGTCTCGTCATCCTTTGTTGTCTCGTCATCAGTCGGATGATTGCAATCTCACCAGACGCATTTGGAGATGTGAGCTGGAGGTAAAAGATTTCTCTCAGAAGCACCAAAGAGCTGATCAAACTGCAGCGCGGCCACCTTCCTGTCTGCTTGAGTCGGACAACAACACACAACACAAACATCCTCAGAAACACACAAGCAGCCGAGAGAATAAACTTTTATCTCGGATAAAAGCTAGGAGGCTTTCATCTCATGGCTCAGTCCAGTTTCTACCAGCTTGTTGTGATGCAGCACAGCACAGTGTGGGATAGACAGAGAGTGTATGATAAACTTGTGTGAAGGAAGCAGCACCTTAACACTGATCTCGGAAAAGCTGCTGGAGACAGAGTGGTAGATATGCTGGACATGGTATCTCACTTCTGATCATGCACACTGCGCTGCTACCATCAGCAGAACTAGTTAACTAGAGAATTCATTCACTTGACCGGGAGTGACGTTGGAGATAAGAAACATTCATTCAAATTTCAAACTGAAAGCCCATTCTTATGCAAGTGCATGGTGTAAAGTGTCCTCTCTAACTAGCTGAACAAGACCAGGTGTCTGTAGCAGCTTCGTGTAAGCAACACTTCATTTATCTGCACAGCATGAGAACGAGAGAGAAAGGGAGGGAGAGAGAGACAGCAGAGAGAGATAGAAAGACACAGGGGGAGTGAGAGGGGAGGAGAGAGAGAGATGTATTATGATGTATTGGCCTTGTTCCTCCTCCCCAATGATTTGGGCAGTGGCCATGTTTTGAAATGACTCAGAGGATGGCTCTAATGGACGTCTCTTTTACTGTCCTATCTTCGCTGGCCCAATCTTATGCAAATGGCCGCCGTCATTTATTTATTACTATAAGTCTCCGGTGAATGTAAACGACGGGGATAGCGTAAAGACAAACTTGACTCAGCAATTCCTTGTTTTGCCGTTCCATACAGCGGGCATGTCTCACATATTTGCCCCCAGAGAGAAGAGGAGGAGTGGGATTTGTCTTTTCATCCCCCTTGAACCCGTCTGGTCTGTTCGCTGCCGATTTGTTTCCCGAGGCCGAGTGAGCGCTTGTGACCACAGCAATGTGTGAGAATCCCTTCAAACAGCTGAATTAACATGAGTTTGTTCCTCAAATGGTGCTGTCGCCTCTGCCACTGCTCTGCTGCTGCTCTGCCTGGACCGCTGCCATGGGAGTGAGTGACAGAGAGGCTAAATCTATTGAAATTAGAGGAGATTTCATTCCTCTTGCATGTGTCTAGTGAGAACAACTCCTGTTGCATCCATCCGCCCTCTCATTGGTCGCGGAGGGTCTCAGTTGCCAGGCAACCGATCCAGCGGTGCCAATGCCTTACTGAGGAGCAGCTGTTAATGAAGCCTGGGCAGCAGGTAGGCAGCATGTCTCATACGTCTGTCCACCACACACACACACACACACACACACACACACACACACACACACACACACACACACACACACAAGTGGCACTCTCACTGATGTGAGGGCAGCAACTGAAGGCATACTTACCCAGCATGCTTTCTAGGCTCCGCCCGCCTCCCTGTCTGCATACCCACTGCCCCAACGGGGCTAACCAACCTTTAGAGGGAAATTTACATTTTCATGAAAAGGGAGTTATTTGCTGCTGGACCAGTTATTGAGCAGGATGTGCATTATTTAAGGACAGGTGTGATATTTGAAATGATCTATAATAATCAACGGCACACCGGAGGGGGGGTGTGTCTGGAAACAACCACAGATGCTACTGCTAAGTGGTGATGAAGTACAGGATACACATGAGTAAGTATCAATCACAAGCAAAGAACAGCATAGTTCCACTAAACTGAAACTGACCGTTTAAGAGCCCAGTGAGTAAGAGGGTGAATCAACACTATTTAGACACAGATGGCACTGAGGAAAACATCACAAACAGAGAGGAGGTTAAAGCCAGTGTTGATTACTGGTGTGTGAATGAATCACAGGTCACACATACAGTGAGCTCTGGTTGGGGCTGTCGTCGCCATGCTGTTGTCGTGCAAACCATCCCTGAGCTCTGAGTCAGGTTCTTACGACATCACAGGTACACCCGCACACCTCACATGCTGACCAGAACGGACACGTCGCCTGTGCGAGCATCGCAAAATACATTTAGAAATCCATGTTATTCAGTTATTGCACCCACACTGCTCGCGCGCGCCAACGAGCGTCTGCGATGCCAAGGGCTAAAATAGAAGTCCTTTCTATTTCTGACGCAGATCGCGCTGAAAGTCCTGCCTCTCCCATCCCCTCATTGGTTTATAGAAGCAGGTACCCACGTGCCATCTCCTCATTGGTTATACCCACGTGGGTGATTGAAAGACAAACTGTTTTGCCGGTTGTCGTGGTAATACTATTAAAGTTTAGATGCCGATCACCATATAAGTTTAAATATGAAAAAGCCCGGAAGGAGGAGAGATGACCAGAAACGATTCGGTTGGCCGTTTTATGTGTGAATTAATCGGAATAGAGGACCTTGTGCATTTCAGGTAAAATAACAACTCAATGTTTATATCCCAGGACAAATTAGCTAGCAAAAGCAAGCAGCTAAACAGGACTAATTAGCTAATGCTTTTCGACCTGTCCCCAAATTAATGTCATTGGTTCAGAGTTTGTTTTGATATTTTAACCTGCATGTTATGATCGCGTTTGGTGTTGGGGGACAAAATAAATGTATGCACGGTAGCGCACGATGGCGCACACGCGCAGCCGGTTTGGGTTCCGTGTCAGTGACACATGGAGAGACCATAATATGCAATTATAAAGAAATAAGCCAGTTCGTTGATCCATGCATGTGAAGTGTAAATAAGCATAACATATGTTTGTTTTTAAATGTCTGCTTTTGATGATATGTATGTGCGTGTGTAGTCCTATGTGTGTCACAGCACCATGTTAATCACAGAAACTCTCCATAGACAGTCGGATCTGCCTGTGTTCGTTTCTGTGTTTCATGTGGACATGCAGCCAGCCTCTGTATTGTCCTGATGAAGAAGAATGAACCATTCCCACGGACTACTCCCAGACAACATTGGCCTGTCAAGCTTTCCAGGCACGCCTGACAAAATGGCCCATTCACGTGCACTTAACGTGGCCCCACACTGTTCCTCTATGGACCACTTTAAGTGTCTCTCTCTGCTCTGTCACTGTAACAGGCACACTGAGTCCGCCGGCCTCCATTCGCCCCCTCATGGCTCCTGTTCCCTGTCCGCAGGCCAAATGGACCAGAACTCAGCTTGGGGCCTGCGCCAGCAGACAGATCTTCTCCTCTCGCCCCTGGTTCGGCTGGGGGATTCACCATTAGAATCTCAGCTGAACACAGCGAAATAAAGAGAGGACATTGGAGTTCCAAGGACTGGCTCCTGGCCAATCCTCCCTATCCTTGTCTAGACAGGTGAGACGCATCCTCTAGACTCCTCTGTCTGTCTGTCTGTCTGTCTGTCTGTCTGTCTGTCTCTGTCTCTGTCTCTGTCTCTGTCTCTGTCTCTGTCTCTGTCTCTGTCTCTGTCTCTGTCTCTGTCTGTCTGCTCTAAAAGGAGAATGTGGTCATGTGAATTCCCAGAAGCATTTCTGAGGTGAGAAAGTGCCAGAACAAAGAGAGGAGAAACAGATAGCCCTCCCTCCTCCTCTGAATCTAGCCACATGGTCCGTCACTAAGACTAAGACAGGGGCAAGAAACATCCTACATTCAACGTTTCCAATATGTAATGAATCTTGCTGGCTACGTCTAATGGATGTAAGCTTCCTCTCGAGGTTCCTTATCATTCTGTACAGATAACAGCTGATTGAGGAGTCTGCAGGTGAGTCAGGAGAGCTTTACGGGGGCAATGCCAAAAGGGATTCCTTTCACCTGCATTTCTCCTGAACTATAAAGGAGGGATCTCCTATACATCCACCCATCTCTCTATCACGAGGAAGCGTTCTTGAATAGTTGGTGTTATCCGTATCTACACAAGATACATTTGCTGCAGTCACGGGTTTTGTTGTTGTCACTGTGTGTGTGTGTGTGTGTGTGTGTGTGTGTGTGTGTGTGTGTGTGTGTGTGTGTGTGTGTGTGTGTGTGTGTGTGTGTGTGTGTGTGTGTGTGTGTGCCTTTGTGCATGCACATGTCTGTGTGCTTGCTTGTATGCATGTGTTCACCCATTTACGCTCTGTGTGTACAAGCATGTATCTGTTTATGTGTGTGTGCTCTTTAAGCACACACCCAAGAGCCTACTTATTCCATCATTATATGGAATTGATGAGTGCATTACACTGCTGAATAAAATGACCCCTGTGAATCTCCATTAGAACACGGTGGCTTAATTAAACAAACGTATCACCATATGTCATCTAGTTAAGGGCTGCACAGCTACACATTACATTTCCCTGCAATGAAAATGACACTGACTTTAAGCCACAGACTAATTGGAGAGCTACTATGAAATCACCAACCAACCCTCATGGTTTCTCAACCAAGCCCATAGATACAATTGTCCCATCTTCTCCTTTCTCCTCCTTGCTCTCCATTTCAAATGTAAAGTGTTGGTGTGCAGTGGCTTGGACCTGCGGAGAATTCAGATAGGAAAGGATCAATAATTCAGGGACCAAGCGAAGCAGGATACACAGGGGGTCCTGGGAGATCAGAGTGGGAACCAGCACATCACACCACTACTGAGCTGGGGCAATTTGAGCTAGGTTGAACTAAGAAGTGCAGGCATTGGGGCTGGATGCTGCATTCAGACTAGGAGGATGGACTGGGCTAGTCTGGGCTTGGCTGGGCTGAGATGGCCCTTATATAGAATATAGAATGTGGTGGGGTGGGCTTTCAAAGGCTTTCTCAGTGGGAGTGCAGAGGACGTGTAGCAGAGAGGAGATGAGGAGTGAGGAATCTGGCCGCTGGGCTGCCGGCAGGTCTGTGGAAGGAGGGCATCTTGCAGGAGTAGGAGGAGGAATAAGTCTGTCCAGAGGGAACAGACAGGTCCGTCTCAAGGTGGATCAGGTGATTAGGGTGGAGGAATGAACAGTATCTTCAGGTAACTCAGAGGATGGGAGAAAGAAATCAAAGAAATGAATAAATAAATGAATAAATGAACAAATGAATGAATAAATGAACAAGCTAACGAACAAACAAACAAACGAATGAAGAAGGAACTACAAATATGCGTAAACTGATGTGTTTTCAGTATCATCAAGGCCTGGAACTTTCATTCCCCTCCAGTGGAACTAAAATCACATCCCCTTTCCTTCGCAGCATCAGCAGTCTACATGTAGACCTCTCAGCAGGAGTCCAAATAACACACAGGCTGATTAAGCCTTCTGAAGATTGGTGAAGTTTATAGCATTAACTGAAAGGCTAGTCAGTAAGACCCCTCAGGTATATGACCCCTGCTGAGACTGTGACTCAGTAGTATGTAGATGCAAAACAGACCTACAATACATCAGGAAGAAAACAGTCCTTTGTAGAAATACATTGAGATTATATTGCGATACACAAATACATGGATAACAAATACATGGAGAACAGTAGATAGTACAAAATGGAAGCAGCTCCAGCTCCACAAAGACCCCCTACCCTGGTCCCAGATCTATTTGTGCTGTCTTTGTCATTGTCAATGCCAACGACCATAAGAGCACAACGAGGCTTGGAACCAGGCTATCTAGTCATCTCCAGGCCATCCAATCAGAGGTCAGGTCCAATCCAGAGCCCCAGACCAGTAGTAGTACTTCAGCAAGTGGGATGAGAGCTATAGTCTTATCCATAATGTAAGGTAGTGATGCTGGTGAGCTAGTGATATATGGCTTATCTCAACAGGTCATGAGTAATCGGACTGCCCTGGCTCTAGAGGAGAAAGGGTTGACCTGATTACCACACACACACACACTCATGTGCGCACACGCATACATACAGACAGACAGACAGACAGACAGACAGACAGACAGACAGACAGACAGACAGACAGACAGACAGACAGACAGACAGACAGACAGACAGACAGACAGACAGACAGACAGACAGACAGACAGACAGACAGACAGACAGACAGACAGACAGACAGACAGACAGACAGACATTCTCATCACCATTCAGAGACCCTACTCACAGATGTTCAGTCGCTACATCGTTTGACAGAGGGATCGACGGCTCCTCTCTGTACACTTGGTTTGGCTGGCTGTGGACTGTAACGCGGTGCTAATGTTGCATGCACACATCAAACCGCTTCGACAGCGCTGGATCCAGCTCGCACGCTGCACGCCACCGCTGTCATCCTCCCCCTCATTGTATTACCATGCCCATTGGGAGTTTATGATTTGCGATGTGCTTTTTCACTGAATATGTTTATCTCGATGGGGTGTACACACGCTGAAACATAGCTGAGGTGGCATAGTTAATAGCCTAGATCAAGACACAAAAACAAAGCCCTAAAAATAATATTTTCTTGGGTCGCTCTGCTCCAACCACAAACCCTGCTGGGTTGCCAGGTCTGGAGGGAATGACAAACCAGTGGTTAATTTCCCTCATTTGTCAAACTCAGGTCCATTTTTTTGCAGAGGCAGGCAGTGAATGGGGAGGCTGGGGTTTGGGCTGGGTAGTGATGGAGTGGATGAGGCACTACAGTACTTACTCCTAGACAATAATCTGGAGGCTGAGTGGCTGTCAGATCCTTGGCACAACCTACTATGAGAACTCTGAGTACAGGGAGGAGGGACACACACACTGCATGGTGGGTAAAATAATGCTGAGACAAACAAATCTGACTAGTTTCTGTTTTTGTTATGAGAGTGAGGAAGGGTTATCTTCAGCAATGCTGCTTAATGTGCACAACAGAAACGTCATTGTTGTACCACAATAATCCACTCTACCACCAGGATAGCACTGTCTAGTCATTGTGTGTTTCAGTGTGTGTGTGTGTGTGTGTGCGTGTGTGTCTGTCTTTCTGTCTGTCTGTCTGTGAGTCTGTGAGTCTGTCTGTCTGTCTGTCTGTCTGTCTGTCTGTCTGTCTGTCTGTCTGTCTGTCTGTCTGTCTGTCTGTCTGTCTGTCTGTCTGTCTGTCTGTCTGTCTGTCTGTCTGTCTGTCTGTCTGTCTGTCTGTTGAGACCAGGGCCAGTAATGAGGGCAGGTTGGAATAACTCCTTCTTTGTCATCATGCTCCCCAACTGCTGCAATCTCACCATCCGTCCATCGACCCATTCATCCCGCAACACTTTAATCTAGCCCCCCCCACACACACACACACACACACACACACACAGAAAGGAGGCTTTTCATTTGGTCCTTCCTTCTTCCATGAGACACTTCCATCCCGTTCGCTCTGCCTCCCCTTCTCCCCCTCATGGGTTTTCTCACCTGTGTGATTAGAAGGGATAGGGGAGGACGTGGGAGGGAGGGGAAGGGGAGGACGTGGGAGGGAGGGGAGGGGAGGATGTGGGAGGGAGGGGAGGGGAGGGCGTGGGAGGGAGGGGAGGACGTGGGAGGGAGGGGGGGGGAGGGGGAGGGGAGGGGAGGGAGGGAGGGGGAGGGAGGGGAGGACGTGGGAGGGAGGGGAGGGGAGGACGTGGGAGGGAGGGGAGGGGAGGACGTGGGAGGGAGGGGAGGGGAGGACGTGGGAGGGGAGGGGAGGACGTGGGAGGGAGGGGTGGGGAGGGGAGGGCGTGGGAGGGAGGGGTGGGTAGGGGAGGACGTGGGAGGGAGGGGAGGACGTGGGAGGGAGGGGAGGACGTGGGAGGGAGGGGAGGGGAGGGGGGGAGGACGTGGGAGGGAGGGGAGGACGTGGGAGGGAGGGGAGGGCGTGGGAGGGAGGGGAGGGGAGGACGTGGGAGGGGAGGGGAGGACGTGGGAGGGAGGGGTGGGGAGGGGAGGGCGTGGGAGGGAGGGGTGGGTAGGGGAGGACGTGGGAGGGAGGGGAGGACGGGGAGGGAGGGGAGGGGAGGACGTGGGAGGGAGGGGAGGACGTGGGAGGGAGGGGAGGGGAGGACGTGGGAGGGGAGGGGAGGGAAGGTCGTGGGAGGAGGGAGGGGAGGGGGGGGACGTGGGAGGGAGGGGAGGACGTGGGAGGGAGGGGAGGGGAGGACGGGGAGGGAGGGGAGGGGAGGACGTGGGAGGGGACGTGGGGAGGGGAGGACGGGGAGGGAGGGGAGGACGTGGGAGGGAGGGGAGGGGAGGACGTGGGAGGGAGGGGAGGGGAGGACGTGGGAGGGAGGGGAGGGGAGGACGTGGTAGGGAGGGGAGGGGAGGACGTGGAGGGGGGGAGGGGAGGACGTGGGAGGGGAGGGGAGGGGGAGGACGGGGAGGGAGGGGAGGGGGAGGGGGACGGGGAGGGAGGGGAGGGGAGGACGTGGGAGGGAGGGGAGGGGAGGACGTGGGAGGGAGGGGAGGGGAGGACGTGGTAGGGAGGGGGGGGAGGACGTAGGAGGGGAGGGGAGGACGTGGGAGGGGAGGGGAGGGGAGGACGTGGGAGGGAGGGGTGGGGAGGACGTGGGAGGGGAGGGGAGGACGTGGGAGGGAGGGGTAGGGAGGGGAGGACGTGGGAGGGAGGGGAGGACGTGGGAGGGAGGGGAGGGAAGGACGTGGGAGGGAGGGGAGGGGAGGACGTGGGAGGGAGGGGAGGACGTGGGAGGGAGGGGAGGGGAGGGGAGGACGTGGGAGGGAGGGGAGGGGAGGACGGGGGAGGGAGGGAGGGAGGGAGGGAGGGAGGGAGGGAGGGAGGGAGGGAGGGAGGGAGGGAGGGAGGGAGGGAGGGAGGGAGGGAGGGGAGGGAGGGGAGGAGGGAAGGGAGGGGAGGACGTGGGAGGGAGGGGAGGGGGGGAGGACGGGGAGGGAGGGGAGGGGAGGGGAGGGGGAGGGGGAGGGAGGGGAGGGGAGGACGTGGGAGGGAGGGGTGGGTAGGATGTGGGAGGGAGGGGAGGGGAGGGAAGAGACTATTTAACTGTTAATAGGAATCAAACCGGGCCATGGGAGACAGTTACAGAAACATCCCTCAGGTGGATCCTGCTGGGTCAAGATAACCCATTAGTCTTCAAGCCGCCTGTGTACTGAAGAGGCACGCTGTACAAAAACATGACATAAATAGTGTTGTACTACCACTATCTAAGGCAATTACATCAACAAATGCTTTCTACAACAACAATTAGCAGTCTGTTTGAAGTAAATGCCAAGTTTATTCTAAGGCCAAGTATATGCCAAGAACCGATAGATTGCTAGAGAACAGGATGGATAGTGTGATAAGCCTTGTAGGAGAATGAAAGCAACTAACATCAGTCTAAAAAGAACGTTAATGTGTTGATGTTCTCCGTATCTATAGCCAGAATGATTTTGCAGTGCATGGTGATTGAACAGGTTTCCTGTTATATTTCAGAGGTGTAGAGAAGGTGAAGTATATGAATCCAAAACATAGCAGTTATACAGATGATTAACAAAACATGCACACAACAGTATTCATACCTTGGTTTTTGTGGTAAAAGTGAATGAAAAAAAACTGTTTTGATAATGGTTTTCATACACATACCTTGTCCATAATGTAAAGGCCTATGGAATATTCATTGAAGAGGTAAGGGAGGAGGATGGTACATGTGATCTGCATAATAACATACCAATTGGCATACCTTTGTATGCCTCCTCGTCTGTAGGGGCAAAAAAGTATTTAGTCAGCCACCAACTGTGCAAGTTCTCCCACTTAAAAATATGAGAGAGGCCTGTAATTTTCATCATAGGTACACTTCAACTATGACAGACAAAATGAGAAAAGAAATATCCAGAAAATCACATTGTAGGATTTTTAATGAATTTATTTGCAAATTATGTTGGAAAATAAGTATTTGGTCACCTACAAACAAGCAAGATTTCTGGCTCTCACAGACCTGTAACTTCTTCTTTAAGAGGCTCCTCTGTCCTCCACTCGTTACCTGTATTACAGTTTTTCTCAGTCGCTTTGGTGCATTTCTTAGATCAAAGTGCAATTCTTGACACTACTTGTACAAATTCCAAATCATCTAGTCACTTGTGCACATCATTAAAGCAATTTCTTATTCCTTTGAACAAATTGCAATTGATAATGTACAAGTGTCAGCTTTTTTCCACATTATCAATTGCTCATGTCATGTTGATCAAAATATAGTAGATGGTTCTCTGTTGAACAGTCTTACCCCTCAAAACATCTAGGCATTAGTTCCTTGCATAAGCCATTACATGCAAAATTGTTGAACTATTTGTCATAAACTGTCAAGCATAGTTTTACACATTTCTATTAGACCTTTTGTACAAAAACGTTAATTGATGAATCGTGCAGGTGAAATTGACCCTCACTCATGAAGGAATGTAAAGTGGCTGACGATCGTACATCTTCCACCTCCATGCTGAAAAGTACTCCTCAATTGGGTTAAGGAATGGTGAATAAGGTGGGAGGAATTCTATGAGCATCCTCGGGTGGGTCACAAACCAGTTTTCTAAATTGCTCAAAGGTGCATCTCATGAAGAATCAATTGGCAAGCATATATAGACAGACCACAACACAGAGTTGCAATTTTCCAATAATGGATGGACCAGGAAACGAACAGGGTCAACAGTCAAGAGGAGGAAGAAGAGGAGCAAGGATGCGTGGTGGAAGGCAAAACAGAGGAAGAGGCAGAAGAGGACATAGGCACATATCTGATGACATAAGGGCCACTATTGTAGACCATGTTGTCAATCATGGCCTTACAATGGCTGAGGCGGGTCGAAGGGTTCAGCCGAATATTGGGAGATCAACCGAGTCCTCAATAGTTCAAACGTTTCGAAGAGAGAACAGGTATGTCCACCAATGTACAGTGCACTGTTACTGTATATAAGCAGTATACTGTATACTTCCTACAATGCTTCATATTACAGTAGTCCACCTGTATTTCACAGCATACAGAAATATACTTTATACAGATACATACTGCACCTTACATGCACCCACCTGTATGTTTTACAGTAAAATGTGTGTTCGCATAGTTTTTGTGAAAGTGTGCGATGCATCACTGCATTTTTCCCCACATAGGACTGCAAGATTACCTCAAACCGGTGGCAGAGGACGCCTTTTCACACCTCAACAGGAGGAGGCTATTTGCACCATGGTCCGATTAAACAATGCCATGAGACTCAGGGAAATACAAAGGACCATTATAGAAGACAACGATGTCTTTGAAAACATCCATACGGTTCGCATCTCAACCATCGACAGGGTACTGCATAGAAACCAGATGAGTATGAAACAGCTGTACCATGTACCATTCCAAAGGAATGAGGACAGAGTTAAGGAGCTACGGTACCAGTATGTACAGATAAAACATATATCTATGTAACTACTTTACAGCGACATTTTATAGTGATACATAGTACAGTAAGCATAAACTGCACACATTTCCATTGCTGTGGAAGGAACATGCAGTATATGTACATTTTATGTCACTCTTCCTTACCAAAACAAATTCAACTGTGTGTTCTGGGATATAGCGTATAATGGAGTTGGAATCAAGTGAACCATCTCACAACTTTGTATACGTGGATGAGGCTTCAACCTGACCAAATGCAGAAGGCGGGGTCGGAATATCATCGGTCACAGAGCTACTGTGGATTTGCCAGGCCAACGGGGAGGAAATATCACCATGTGTGCTGCTATTTCAGAGCATGGTGTCCTAACCCATATCCCCCTTATAGGGCCATACAACACCCAGCATCTACTCAACTTTTTAGAGACTCTCTACAGGGCTCTCATCCCTGATGATGAGAGGGGTCTGTTTAGAGAGGATTTGCCAAAGTATGTGGTCATTTGTGATAATGTGAGTTTCCATTGATCAAACATCACAAGGCAATGGTTTGTGACCCACCCGAGGATGCTCATAGAATTCCTCCCACCTTATTCACCATTCCTTAACCCAATTGAGGAGTACTTTTCAGCATGGAGGTGGAAGATGTACGATCGCCACACACACAGATGACCCTGCTGGCTGCAATGGATGCAGCATGTGAGGACATCACAATAGACGCCTGCAGAGGATGGATAAGGCATTCCAAAAGATTCTTTCCACGTTGCATTGGAAGGGAAAATATCCGGTGTGATGTGGATGAGAATATGTGGGCCGACAGACAGGAACGTCTGGATGTGTAGAGACAGCACAACAGTGCTGCGGTCAAAGTTGTGCCTTAGGGCTGGTTTCCTGTGTTTCTTTCTCATTTTTTTCTTTGTGCCCCTTGGGTTGTCCAGTCTCTTTCAATCAATAACCCACATACAGTAATATGTAAATAGTACTGTTGAAATTGATATATGCCATAGAAGTGCAGCCTTGTGCATTTTCAATACAGTAACTGTCATCCAAACTGTAGCCTAAGTTTACATCAGGTAATACTGTCAGGGTACACAGTTACATTGACAACATGCCTAAACATTTTGACGACCTTGTTCGTGAAGAATGACTCAATGACTTATCATTCTGATGACACTGACATGATCATTGGCATAAATATTTACTTTTGAGAGATGTACTAAGGATTTTTAGTGCCTGACTAGCTTTAGAAACATATCTATTGTCTATTGTAGTTTGTACAAATTGTTCTGAGAAATGCACTTATTATTTTGCACATGTTAGGGATGATGTGAAAAATGCAACAAAGTGACTGAGAAAAACTGTAATGGCACCTGTTTGAACTTGTTATCAGTATAAAAGACACCTGTCCACAACCTCAAACAGTCACACTCCAAACTCCACTATGGCCAAGACCAAAGCTGTCAAAGGACACCAGAAACAAAATTGTAGACCTGCACCAGGCTGGGAAGACTGAATCTGCAATAGGTAAGCAGCTTGGTTTGAAGAAATCAACTGTGGGAGCAATTATTAGGAAATGGAAGACACACAAGACCACTGATAATCTCCCTCAATCTGGGGCTCCACGCAAGATCTCACCCCGTGGGGTCAAAATGATCACAAGAACGGTGAGCAAAAATCCCAGAACCACACGGGGGGACCTAGTGAATGACCTGCAGAGAGCTGGGACCAAAGTAACAAAGCCTACCATCAGCAAGGGCATTGAAGATGAAATGTGGCTGGGTCTTTCAGCATGACAATGATCCCAAACACATCGCCCGGGCAACGAAGGCATGGCTTCGTAAGAAGCATTTCAAGGTCCTGGAGTGGCCTAGCCAGTCTCCAGATTTCAACCCCATAGAAAATCTTTGGAGGGAGTTGAAAGTCTGTGTTGCCCAGCAACAGCCCCAAAACATCACTGCTCTAGAGGAGAACTGCATGGAGGAATGGGCCAAAATACCAGCAACAGTGTGTGAAAACCTTGTGAAGACTTACAGAAAACGTTTGACCACTGTCATTGCCAACAAAGGGTATATAACAAAGTATTGAGATAAACTTTTGTTATTGACCAAATACTTACTTTCCACCATAATTTGCAAATAAATTCATTAAAAATCCTACAATGTGATTTTCTGGATTTTTTTTTCTCATTTTGTCTGTCATAGTTGAAGTGTACCTATGATGAAAATTACAGGCCTCTCTCATCTTTTTAAGTGGGAGAACTTGCACAATTGGTGGCTGACTAAATACTTTTTTGCCCCACTGTACCTGCAGACACAGACACAAAAGAGAGCCGTTTCGTCATCTGCATCCAATACAGCTCTCCTTCAAAATAACCTCAGAACTTACAGTACATAGTCTTACCTCTTTCTTGATATCCATTGAATTGTGTCCATTTTCTGTTTTAGCCAGATTTGCACCAAAATGAATATGGTATCATCGTAAAACAATATGAATTTAGATCATTCAAGGGACACACCTTACCTTAAATTGAGATCTTTAAATGTTTTCAGTTAAGTTTCTGCACCTGCTGTCCTTTCAAATTCAAATCCAAACGTTTCAGTTGGGCAGTTAGGTTCCTGCAAGAACCCCCACCAACTAAGGAGGTTCCTCGATGAACCCCACCTCCTATGGGGTTCTTGGAAGAAACTTTTGGGAACAATTTTCAGTGCCAAGTACCCTAAGGTTCTTCATATACCTTTTCCCATTCATTCCCTTTACAGAGCTGGTACCACATGGTGCCTCCAGAGTTGTGAGTGGCCTGGTGCTGCTGTCCCCAGGTCTGGTGACACAGATGAAAGGGACAATGAGACGCTGATCAATTCCCTCTTAATCACGCTGGTACCCAAATACCCACAATGGAATTTGTCCAGGGACAGGTCAGCCTCATTCGTGTGAATTTACACCGACTGACCAATGTTCTCTCAAATTATTTTGGGCACTGAGCACATTTTTTGTCTTGTGAGCGGACACTTGAACATTGTGAGCATGTTGTGAGAACTTCCAGTGTGTGTTTACAGTGAACACTGATGCTGTATCCATACAGTTTTAGACATTAGCCAAAAGGCTATTGTGGCTATTTGAGCATAATGTAGGCCTACCAACAAAACCAATGGTGCAAATCCCACAACATTTTCACATGGAAATAGCTTTTGATTTCTATGATATAGCCTACAGTAGCCTATATGTGGTGTTCAATGCAGGCCTACATTGCATGGCATGACTTTTTTGAAGGGCTTGACTTTTTACTTAGTCTGTAACACCATGGGCCTGTAAATTGCATTGTGTTGTATGATGCAAGAAACCACTTCACAAAATAAAATGTATTATTATTACCATACAGATAATTAGATAATGTAGTTCTCCCTCTGCCTATTGGCTTATTTACATATTCAAGCCAATCTGAAACACAACACTGCCCCTTTAATTAAGAAATAAGCTTTTTACCTGACTGGTTTTACAAAGATAGCTTGAAATGTAGTCTACACGTTTTGTGCTCTTGTAGGAAGCAGTACCTCCCCATTGCTGACCTATACTTATCTATAACTGGGCTAATAGCTCGCTAACTATATCAACAAATGTGCGGCTCTGCGCACCGATTTAAACTGATCTGAAAAGCACATTCACTAACGGGTAGTTAATTGAAAGACAGCTCATGGGCTACCCCGCCAATATAATTATACACATTTGCGCTCTGGCTCTGCCTACAACAAAATCACAGACTCAATCTTGCAAAGTTAGACTTGTTTTGTTTTGTGGCGTTGCAAAGGGGGTGATATTATGTTGATTCGATCACAGAAAAAACGTTGATCTATTAGTGCAAACTAATGGGGCGACCTCAGTGATGTTCAACTTGCATCTCTGCGAGGCATGGCATTTCTTAGAGGGAACATTGCCACTGACCCCCTGTAACCCTGACTCCCACCCACCCCCAGTCTTTGTTTACCACATTAACAGAACATCCCATGCTGGAATACTCAAGTCCATATACTCATCAGTCACTAAAACGGTTAATTGGTAATGAGCATCAACTGTACTGGTTCAGGGTCAGTTGTCACCATTATCAAGCAATCCAGCAGTGTCTGTTAGGAAGGGGCTCGGAAATAGAAAAGGAGCTGTAATTGCGGGGGAATCTAAAACTATGGACCCATGTAAACCAAGCCAAATTGGCAAATGTACACTACATGACAAAAAGTATGTGGACACCTGCTAGTCGAACATCTCATTCCAAAATCATGGGCATCAATATGGAGTTGGTCCCCCCTTCGCTGCTATAACAGCCTCCACTCTTCTGGGAAGGTTTTCCACTAGATGTTGGAACATTGTTGCGGGGACTTGCTTCCATTCAGCCACAAGAGCATTAGTGAGGTCGGGCACTGATGTTGGGCGATTAGGTCTGGCTCGCAGTTGGCATTCCAATTCGTCCCAAAGGTGTTCAATGGGGTTGAGGTCAGGGCTCTGTGCAGGCCAGTCTTGTTCTTCCACACCGATCTCGACAAACCATTTCTGTATGGACCTTGCTTTGTGAACAGGGCCATTGTTATGCTGAAACAGGAAGGAGCCTTCCACAAACTTTTGAAACAAAGTTGGAAGCACAGAATTGTCTAGAATGTCATTGTATGCTGTAGCGTTAAGATTTCCCTTCACTGTAACTAAGGGGCCTAGCCCGAGCCATGAAAAACAGCCCCAGATCATTATACCCTCTCCACCAAACTTTACAGTTGGTATTATGTATTGGGGTAGGTAGCATTCTCCTGGGATCCGCCAAACACAGATTTGTCCGTCAGACTGCCAAATGGTGAAGCGTGATTCATCACTCCAGAGAACATGTTTCCACTGCTCCAGAGTCCAATGACGAAAAGCTTTACACCACTCCAGTCGACGCTTGACATTGCACATTATGATCTTAGGCTTGTGTGCAGCTGCTCGGCCATGGAAACCCATTTCATGACGCTCCAGATGAACAGATCTTGTGCTGACAATGCTTCCAGAAGCAGTTTGAAACTCGGTAGTGAGTGTTGTAACCGAGGACAGACAATTTTTACACGCTACGCACTTCAGGACTCGGTGGTCCCATTCTGAGAACTTGTGTGGCGTACCACTTTGCTACTGAAAAGTTGTTGCTCCTAGAAGTTTCCACTTCACAATAACAGCACTTACTTTCACTGGGGCAACTCTAGCAGGGCAGAAATCTGGCGGACTGACTTGTTGGAAAGGTTGCATCCTGTGACAGTGCCATGTTGAAAGTCACTGAGCTCTTCAGTAATGCCATTCTACTGCCAGTGATTGTCTATGGAGATTGCATGGCTGGGGCCTCACGGGTGGCGCAGTGGTCTAAGGCACTGCATCGCAGTGCTAGCTGTGCCACCAGAGATTCTGGGTTCGAGCCCAGGCTCTGTTGCAGCCGGCCGCGACCGGGAGGCCCATGGGACGATGCACAATTGGCCCAGCGTCGTCCGGGTTAGGGAGGGTTTGGCCGGCAGGGATATCCTTGTCTCATCGGGTAACAAAATTAAAAAGAGATTGCATGACTGTGTGCTCAATTTTCTACACCTGTCAGCAATGGGTGTGGCTGAAATAGCCGAATCCACTCATTTGAATAGGTGTCCAAATACTTTGTATATGCTGTATATAATGTATGTCTGACTTGACATACATTGCAATACATGAGATAGAAAGGAATGTGAGTAGAGGTGGTGAAGCACAACAGTATAGAGATGCCACTGTTCATTTTCACATTGAGCAGCTAGCGCCTCGTACCATGGGGTCATAGCAGGGGCACATCTTTACTCAATTACTCCTTCACACAACAAGCCCCCCATTAGCAAACAGCCTGGAATATCTATCTATTCTATCAGATAGAACACGTGGCTTTATCATACTGACATCACATCAGAGAGGATAGGGGAAGACGAGAGAGAGAGAGACTGATATCCTTCACGTCCTGTTTGTCAAGATACCCCCTCGCTGTACATTAGCTTTGCCACTAGCATTCAGCATCAGTGACCAGTGTTTAGATAACACTCATGAGCTGTGGCCGCCTTCCCTTCCTTCCTGATTATCAACCATCCCACTGGGCACACGCAGGTTGAATCAACGTTGTTTCCACGTCATTTCATTGAAATTACATTGAACCAACATGGAATAGACATTGAATTGACGCCTGTACCCAGTGGGACGCCGTCACTTACTTAAGACGAACATGAACGGGGATGTTACAATGCTACACGGCCCAAAGGGAAACAGTCGAACGGTGTGGAGGGGAAAGGGACAGCTGGTCAGTGATACACACAACAATCACAACGCGTTGCTATGCTCTATTTATGAACACCTGTATTTCCTATGCTCCTGACTGAACCAGACCAACGTGTTACTATGCTCTATTTATGAACACCTGTATTTCCTATGCTCCTGACTGAACCAGACCAACGTGTTACTATGCTCTATTTATGAACACCTGTATTTCCTATGCTCCTGACTGAACCAGACCAATGTGTTACTATGCTCTATTTATGAACACCTGTATTTCCTATGCTCCTGACTGAACCAGACCAACGTGTTACTATGCTCTATTTATGAACACCTGTATTTCCTATGCTCCTGACTGAACCAGACCAACATGTTACTATGCTCTATTTATGAACACCTGTATTTCCTATGCTCCTGACTGAACCAGACCAAATACAAAAGCCAGGGCATTTGGCTGCAGTCCAGATTTTGCAGCCAGCCTTGCCTAAGGGCTATCTTTATGAAAATACTAAGCCTTAGGGACTAAGAGAGATTGACTCTTTCCTTATCAGTTGTAGAATAACCGTTTGTGAGGGCAAAGGTCAGCTCCAGTAGCCAAACTAAATGTCAATGATAACTCAAGAGGAGAGGCTGTAGTGTACAATAGTTCAGCTCAGCGGTTCATATAATGGTACACGAACACTACAGAGCCTGTTGAGGCAATTGGTAGGTCTACAGTAGAGTAAACCTGATGGAATTATATCTCAAGTCCTCACTCCTCCAATGGAGTGTCGAGTGGAGAGAGTTCATTTATTTGACCTGGCAACCTGGCATAATGAACACGTCAAAGCAACCAACCACACCTGACAAGCTTAACAATCAAATCCTGCTATGTGTCTCCCATGCTATCCACCAACAACAGCACCCATACGGCAACATCAAGAGAACACTGAGGAAACCACTGTAGCCACTGTCAGCAGTGGCTACAAAAATAAAGATGCTATCTAGAACCAAAAAGACGTTTCCTCTTTTATTTGGAAAAAGAGTTCCTCATTTCCATATCTTCTCCACGCTTTGCTGCTCCATGAATCATTCAGAGGTAAGAGCCTGCCTGGCCTGGTTGAAGCATCCTCACAGGGAGGCCTGGAAGAATCAATATAGGTGGTGAGAGGGGGAGGCGAAAGCCTGTCTCTTCAAGGCCTCCCTCTGTTGTAAGACTGAATGACTTATGCTATCACTATTATACTACACTGGCTATCAGGACTAAAGCCCCAGTCTCATCCATTTAACATAACGGTGGGAGAATGAGCAATTGAGCCAAATGCCTGATAACCTCCGTGTCAAGCGCATCAAGTGTCAAACGTTAGAAGACAACCGTCGGTGGCTGGGCTATAATAGGGGGATTAGGAGATTATGGGTTCTGAAATGACTGTAGTTCAACTGAGGTCAAGCTGTAATAAGAGATATCCTGGAGGGCTAGAGGGTCAGCACGTCTCCAAATGATCACCGTAGAAGGAACGATTAAAATGTCTGTGATGTCATCATTTCTGAATTTGATAATCCCATCACAGCAATGTGGTGTGCTCTTTTAAACAGATGGGGTGAAGGTGGGAGGTTATTGCAGAGAATAAACACTACTGCATGTCCAACACAATAAGAGATCCTTCTTTCACATCCCCAAACGGGATTTGTCTAAAAGTGTCAGTTCCCTCTATGTGTTGGCATTCAGTGCACACGGCCCTGCGTAGAATAACTGTCAATGTGTATTGACAACAATGATCGGAGGCTTAAAGCTTCATCTGGTCTTTCAAGGAAACCTTGAGGAGAGCCAGTATAGCGCAGCGTTGAATGTATAACAGACTGAAGGAATATCAGTGGGGACACCAGCCCAACATACTGATATCTTGGCTCCCCACTTCCACTAGCAAACATACACAAAACCCTTTCTTTGTGACGAGGAAGAAAAAGAGGAGAGACTGAATAGTGTCTGCTATTCCAGGGATGTCTGTACCATTTTAGAGGTCATTCTACATATTCACTTTGGGTCCAATTCAGACTTGAGATAAGTAGACTTAACATGGATTCATGTCAAAAATGGTTGATTTTAAGTCCTTTAAGTCCTTGTTTTATTGACTTAAATCCATGTTATATCTCCCTCACTAACTGCCAGAGCAGCTTACCGATCGCTGCAGCTGTACACAGCCCATCTGTAAATAGCCCATCCTACCATCTACCTACCTCATCCCCATATTTGTTTCTCTGCTCTTTTGCACACCAGTATTTCTACTTGCATCCTCATCTGCACATATATCACTCCAGTGTAAATTGCTAAATTGTAATTACTTCGCCACCATTGGCCTATTTATTGCCTTACCTCCTTACGTCATTTGCACACACTGTATACAGATTTTTCTATTGTGTTATTGACTGTACATTTGTTTATCCCATGTGTAACTCTGTGTTGTTGTTTTTGTCGCACTGCTTTGCTTTATCTTGGCCAGGTTGCAGTTGTAAATGTGAACTTGTTCTCAACTGGCCTACCTGGTTAAATAAAGGTTAAATAAAAATATATATATTTTTTAAATAAGTATATTTACATGTATCTCAAGTCTGAATCGGGCCCAACATGAATAGCCTACAAGAGGGTGTGGCACTGACTGTACCTCTGCCATAACCCCCTGTCTCACACACTAAATATTGATTATGATGCTCATTAGCCACCCTGTGTGCATCCCTCCACATTACAGAGGTGGATAGGTGGAGATAGGAAGCGTTCGTCAAACACGGATGGAGAAGGAGTCACACAGCTGCGGTATTGATCCAGGACCTGCTGGCCACATGAGCTCTGTGATGACTCTGAGACAGGGGGCTGCATTAGTGTCAGAGACTGCTGTGGTGGCTTTTTCAGAAGAGGACGAGACATAATGATAGGTTGGTTCTCCCTCTATAAAGCTGTCACAGTGGCGCTATTCACCCCCCAACCCCTGTCATTCTACTCACTCAAGGATCAACACACAGACACACACACACACATACCAATTCACCATAGAGACATGTCTGTACAGATAGCTAGGTCCCTTTGGGTAGTTTTGTCACTTGATACAATATTGCAGAGATGAATCTTAATAATCAAAGATATATAGACTCATTTGTCCTCTTCATCGTTGAGGGTTTTTCAAATCAAATCAAATTTGATCAGTCACATACACGTGTTTAGCAGATGTTATTGCGGTTGTAGTGAAACGCTTGTTCTTCTAGTTCCGACAGCACAGCAATATCTAACAAGTAATATCTAACAGTTTCACATAAATACCTAATACACACAAATCTAAGTAAAGGAATGGGATGAAGACCATATAAATATATGGATGAGCAGTTTCAGAGCAGCATAGACTAAGATACAGTAGATGGTATAGAATACAGTATTTTTGCTCACCTGACACTGCCACCTGATATACTCATCCATTATATCTCCCCAGGATCAGAGGTATTTGTGAAACAGACACAAATTGCTTATTGTAAATTCTGTGTATAAAGTGAGTTTCAGACACAGATGAAGACAATAGGTTACTTTATCCACTATGTCTCTCGAAGCAGCATGTTCACAGAATCCACTTCTGATCTGTGAATAGGGGTAGGGGAATAAAAGCTCTACTTGAAATTGTAAATGGAAAACGGCGCGTCGGGTCAGAAGTGAGGAAGTGAGGTTTACTCCGTTCAGGCCGAAGGGCAGCCGAAAAGGAGAGGAAGGAAAATACATAAAATTGGAATTAACAATGAACTCTCACTGGAGGGCTTCATTTGCTAAGATCAGATGTAATTTTACAGAATTTCAGAGGACCTCAACAATATTACAAATGTTTTAAACTCCAGTGCTGGGTAAGTATGAAAAAACCATTTTCACAGGTCTATTAAAACCAAGAGGCATTACAGCTGCACACTTCTGCTGTCATGGTAAAATAACCTGTATCTGATTGAAAATCCTATAATTGAATAGAGAATAGCGGAGAGGATGAAGGCTGACTCAAGAGGCACGCATGCACACACTTTTATCATTGAGACATCTATACTCCCACTCAGACTCCCACACAAGCATCCACTCTGCTTCAGATGGAAATTACATACATTTCTACATCCTTGACTACCTGATTGACCTTCAAGAGAGACTTCAACACAAGATGGCATCCACAAAATCCATCATTTCACACTAGTTAGTCAGGCTTAAACCTACAAGACAGATCTGAAAGTATCACCTTCAACGATTTGCAAACAGCAGATTTTTTTTACATTTCATAATGTCTCTGAAATGAAAAGGTATGGTCTTAAACAGTGTCACTGAAATGTGTCTGGCCATTGTGCATTGATGCGATTCCAACACACACACACACACACACACACGGTTGCCTCCCACAATGTATCCAATGCTGTTGCCTAGGGTCCGGTTTACAAGACTATACACACACTTCTCTCATCTTTCTCTCTCTGATACCACCCCCGTGACCAGCGTGAGTCGACGGAATTAAGATACGCGGGTTGGATCGGGGAGGCTGTGTATGAAGAATGATCCTGCCTCCTTACAGAATCTAGAACAGAACAAATGCATCTGGGCTTGTTACAACCTTGTATAAGTGATAGAGGAGCCATACAGTGGTTCCATACCATGTGTTTAACAGAGACATGACTACAGCTCGGTCCGTCATACAGTGAGGGTGTTTCTGCTGAATACATTGGTATAAGAGTAAGATACAGGGGTTGTCAATGCTCCCAATGATAGCGTGGATCCTGTGGTTTTAAGCTGAAATTCTTGCGAAGAATTAACTTCCCAGATGTACATTCATTTACATGGTGTCATCAAGAGAACTAAAAAACACTGTGTTGAGACGTGGGGCGGGAGGAAACAGATGTGAAGGTCACTATGATAGGTCTGAGTGATTCAGAGGACCCTTCCAGGAAGATCCCATATGCTGGGGACTAAGCACTCATTCTCCTCCCACAGTCCATCTGCAAGAAGAGTACTGTCTATAGTTATCAAAACTAACAGAACTATTCAGCACAATCCAATCTTATTCGTCAGCCCAGTAAAAAGGTACCATCTATGCACTGACCAATCCTAGTCAGGTATGGAGAAATACCTTTACTGACGGACTCACTTTTCTCTGGGAATGAGACGCGTAGCTTCCCTGCATCACTCTAGCATTTCAGATTAACAGGCACGTGCGCGCTCACACACTGTGTGTCGCAGAGGAACTGTTGGAGGAACAGGGCCCAACCTGACAGGGCAACTCACAGGGATGGAGTGGAAGGTGGGCGTGGGAGAGAGGACGGTGTGCACAACGTGGCAGAGAACATCAGGCAGCAACTTCAGAAATAATGGGCCAACACCCTCACTTCAGATTAGACAAGCAACCACACACCAACGCTGAATCAGAAGTGAAGGAGAATTCCTTGTTCCAGACACTTCTTCTGTAAGTGGAATAACTGTCAAATTGACACGATTTCTTTGACGTTGAGAAATGGTAAGCAACATTAGGAACATCTCTAGAGAAATGGCAGCTATAGTGCCGCTCCATTGAACAGCAGTATACTAACTAGTACTGCCATTGTACTTTCTTTCCCAGAGAATAACCCTCCCTGAGACTGAAATGTATATATAGGGCCACATGTCACTCAACAACTAAAGTGAAACACACACACCTCACCTCCTTCCCTATAGGCTCCCTAAAGATTGACTGGGCAGGGAGAAGGCGTTTCCTAGCAACTGCTCAGCCGTATCAGTCAGCTGTTTGACAGGGAAGAAGAGAACGCTGGCATAACACTGTGGTGGGTCTGATAAATGGACATGTATAAAGGGATGTGTAGAAGAAACCAGAGGTCAACAAGGACGCTGTGAAACTAGCTCTGTGTACTACAGAGACACAGGTTATGCAGAATAAAGATCGCAGATAGCACTATGATTGAAAGGCATATTGATCCATATCAATAAGTACTTGATGTACATGATGATTTTAAGTTCAGTCTTTTACAGTCTTTTACATACATCACATTGCGCTACATCACAATAAACACAAAGCACCACTGCAAAGCGCACTCTAAATCACCAAGACACAAATTCCTGGGCTTGACACATTTACACTGACATTGAGCACATTGAGATGGGCTAAATACGCCCCTTTAAGTAATAAAGTGCCATGATCAATCACGCATCAGGGCCTTGTCACACCCCTCCTCTCTTCCTCATTCATCACCCAGACTAACTGTACTGTACAAGGCAAGCCTGTATCTGGGATAGTGTTCTAGCCGCCCCGAGAGGGAGACAGCTGGGTCAACCTACTCTACCTGTGGCCCTCCACAAAGAGTTCAGCTGGGAAGCTGCCATGATATAGATATATAGATATATAGATAGATAGATAGACTCTCTCTCTCTCTCTCTCTCTCTCTCTCTCTCTCTCTCTCTCTCTCTCTCTCTCTCTCTCTCTCTCTCTCTCTCTCTCTCTCTCTCTCTCTCTCTCTCTCTCTCTCTCTCTCTCTCTCTCTCTCTCTCTCTCTCTCTCTCTCTCTCTCTCTCTCTCTCTCTCTCTCGAGCATGCATCCTTGCTGAACCCCAGTGTGTCAGGGACATAGTAAAATGGGTCAAGGTTTCCGGAATCTGTCTGCTCAACTCTCCTCAACTCATCTTCTATCTGTCCCTCTCAGGACCGTCACCATGTCCATCCAATGTGAGGGTTGATGCTATACAACTACAGCTCATGGGTATCAATGCTGCTCAAGAGGAGTCTGCATGGAGAAAAGACAAATGAGTAGAATTAGATAAGAAGGCGCTTATAAAATGCCAATTCACAGGATGGATTCTCTAGAGGCGGTTGGTTTCTTAGAGAAAGGTACTGTAGAGAGAGGATAGGATCGGGGACCGCCCCGGCGGGTCATTGTGGATTCTGGGCAGAGTCTAGTGTGGCATCAGCTGGAGTTTTTTGGGTGTGATCCAGGTCTGAAATAACAGGCCCTGTCCTCCACAGGCCCATTAAGGGCAGGAAAAATAGACTCTTCTTCTCAGCAGTGGTTTGGACTGTGAAGAGGCGCAACAGAGGCTGAAGAAATTTGGCTTGTCACCGAAAACACTCATAAACTTTTACAGATGACCAATCGAGAGCATCCTGTCGGGTTGTATCACCGCCTGGTACAGCAACTGCTCCGCCCACCAACCTCTCCAGAGGGTGGTGCGGTCTGCACAACGCATCACCGGGGACAAACTACCTGCTCTCCAGGATACCTACAGCATCCGATGTCACAGGAAGGCTAAAAAGATCATCAAGGACAACAAGCACCCAACAGCCACTGCCTGTTCTCACCCTGCTATCATCCAGAAGGCGAGGTCAGTACAGGTGCATAAAAGCGGGGACCGAGAGACTGAAAAACAGCTTCTATCACAAGACCATCAGACTGTTAAATCAAATCAAATCAAATGTATTTGTCACATGCAGATGTTAATGCAAGTGTAGCGAAATGCTTGTGCTTCTAGTTCCGACCATGCAGTAATATCTAACAAGTAATATAATCTAACAATTTCACAACAACTACCTTATACACACAAGTGTAAAAGAATGAATATGAATATGTACATAAAAATATTGTAAATGAGTGATGGCCGAAAGGCATAGGCAAGATGCAGTAGATGTTATAGAGTCCAGTATATACATATGAGATGAGTAATGTAGGGTATGTAAACATTATATGAACTTTCATTGTTTAAAGTGGCTAGTACTACATTACATCAAGAGGCAAGATGCAGTAGATGGTATAGCGTACAGTATATGCATATGAGATGAGTAATGTAGGGTATAAGAACATTATATAAAGTGGCATTCAATTGTTTAAACAGCCATCACTAACATTGAGTGGCTGCTGCCAACATACTGACTCATCTCTAGCCACTTTAATAATAAAAAAATGGATGTAATAAATGTATCACTAGTCACTTTAAACAATGCTACTTTATATAATGTTTACATACCCTACATTACTAATCTCAAATGAATATACTGTATTCTATACCATCTACTACATCTTGCCTATGCCGTTCGGCCATCGCTCATCCATATATTTATACGTACATATTCTTATTCATTCCTTTACACTTGTGTGTATAAGGTAGTTGTGGTGAAATTGTTAGATTATAATACTTGTTAGATATTACTCCACGGTCGAAACTAGAAGCACAAACATTTCACTACACTTGTATTAACATCTGCGAACCATGTGTATGTGACCAATACAATTTGATTTGATTGGATTGGATTTACCTGTGAAGATCCCGGGCCTCAGCAGGAGAGAGGCAGACAGCTTCAGCCACGGTCGGCGATTCACTTCTCCAGCGCTGGAAGACAGCCCAGTCGGCTGAGGGCTCTGAAGGGGGTGAAGAGAGGCGAGGGAGGGTGGAGACGAGCAGCGATTGCCATCCATCACGGGCATCCCGCTGGGTCAGCAGCAGTACAAATGGAGAGAATAAGAGCACGCATGTAACCGTCTGCTCAGGTACACTTCAATAAAGACGGTAGATTAAACATTCTACTGTGTTTCCAGTTGTGTGGAAGATCTGACTCTCAGAAAGTCCTCAAAACGATCCGTCCTCCATAGAAGACCTGCCCCAAAATATCAGGGAGACTGGACAACAAATGACCTGTCAAAAGGGCCACAAATGCCCCAAAGAGGGTATTGATGGGAAATACAGGGTAGAGAGTATTGAAGACACCCAAATTACAACTGACAATCACCTCTGTGCAAATATTATAAGGATGTTCTTCACAGAGAGAAATCTCAAGTAGGTGTCCTTCAGTTTTGAGGAGAAAGGCCTTCTGTCAGATTTGACTAAATTACTTTCAGTGCAAAGATATTGCCTCTTTATAATCTTGGCCATTCCAGTCTGGATGTGTTCTAAACAGCAGTGAAACCCCACAGACTCTCCAGTGACAAGGCATTTTATTATGGCATTAGAGAGATCTGAACCCCCAGCTTTATAGCATAGTGAAGGATCAATACCATGTAGTGAATTACAGTGAATAGCCACAGACAGAGTGGCGTGTATTCATGAATGCCAAGGGAATCCAAGCTTCCCCAATCAATAGACGAAAAATATATATATCTTTCGTCTCTCTGTTTCATAAATGTCCTTCATTTTGAAAGAGACTGAATGTATCTCCCCGGAGAACGCATCCAATGCCCCTCTGTCTGTATGTGTAGGTCATGTCTGATACTGTCTGGTCCAGAAGAGTGTTTTTTTGTGTGTGTTTTTCTCCCCCCAATTTCGTGGTATCCAATTGGTAGTCTTGTCTCATCGCTGCAACTCCTGTACGGACTCAGGAGAGGCGAAGGTCGAGAACCATGCGTCCTCCGAAACACAACCCAACCTAGCCGCACTGCTTCTTGTCACAATGCACATCCAACCATCGGAGGAAACACCGTACACCTGGCGACCTGGTCAGGATGCACTGAGCCCGGCCTGCCACAGGAGTCACTAGTGCACGATGAGACAAGGATATCCCTGCAGGCCAAACCCTCCCTAACCCGGACAGCGCTGGGCCAATTGTGTGTCGTCCCATGGACCTGCCAGTCGCGGCCGGCTGCGACAGAGCCTGGGCTCGAACCCAGAGTCTCTGGTGGCACAGCTAGCACTCCAATGTTAGACCACTGCGCCACCCGGGAGGCCTGAGTGTGATATTGTTGCCGCCAGTAGCATTGAATGCTATGGAAGCCAGTGAGCATTTGGCCTCCCTTGATGAAAAAATATTAAATAATAATAGCCAATCAGCATGGAGCTAAATTAACTGAATGAGCTCAACTGTGAATGGTCCTGGAGCACCCAAAAAAAAAAGTGTCAAGGGAAGCCAGTTTGGATTTGGCTCCTATCGAATCGCATTGAGAGCTTAGGTTATTGGCAGAAACAACTGTTGCATCTCATTGTGTTGTTGTCCTCTGGTGGCTAGCTAGCTAGCTAAAAGTGTCCATTTCCTAAAATAGCCATGGATGGAGATAGGGATTTGGACTTTTGGTTTTTACTTAATTCTCCATACTGGCCAATAATTATAACGGTGATTCTGATCCATCCATTAATTCATACATTGTTGCCCTAGCCTGAGATGATGGAAGTTCAATATATGTAGCTAGATATAGAAGGCTAATGGTAACTAGGTAATGTTTAATGGGAGTTAGGCTAACGAGCAAGCATTTTAGACAGGTAGCCTGGGACAACAAAAAATAAAAGCATGTACTTACTGTATGACAGAGAGGAGGATGGTAATGGCGTAGGGTTAATCAACATGTTTCTCTACTTGCACGCATGCACGCACACACACACACACACACACACACACATGCACACACACACCCACACAGAAATCAGAACCATGGACAGCCACATCATATTTAACTTACGTTGACTGGACTAAATTGTTTTTGGTGTCTTATAGTTGTCATTGTATTAGACTAAGCATAAGCCTGATTTGATGATGTTGAAATGTTGAAGTTGAAATGGTGCTGGAATACTGCAACTTGCTGTAACTCTCCATGGTTCTAAATCAATAGTTGTTTAGTGTTCCGGAAATGTCAGAAATATTAACTTGCTTGACCATGCCGTAGGTCATGTAACTGTTGGTTAAATTCAATATGCTTTGTGGACTTCACTGGACAGAGGATGATCTCTGGTTTTGTGGTGAAACAAAGGTCTGGTTGAATTTATTCTGTCTGCCACTGTGTCTTCTTATTCTCTCAGCTTTAGGCCTATATAACAATATCTCACCGTGTCAAAGCATATGAACTAATGGGTTATAGAGCAAACAATGCAATTATCACAACACATAGGTTGTAATATGTTTGTTTTTTTCAGGCTGCCCCAGTGACTTTACCCACACACTGCTACTGCAGTGACAAGGCATTTTATTATGGCATTAGAGAGATCTAAACTCCCAGCTTTATACCATAGTGAAGGATCTGAACACCCAGCTTCATACCATAGTGAAGGATCTGAACATCCAGCTTTATACCATAGTGAAGGATCTGAACATCCAGCTTTATAACCATAGTGAAGGATCTGAACACCCAGCTTTATACCATAGTGAAGGATCTGAACACCCAACTTTATAACCATAGTGAAGGATCTGAACACCCAGCTTTATACCATAGTGAAGGATCTGAACATCCAGCTTTATACCATAGTGAAGGATCTGAACTCCCAGCTTCATACCATAGTGAAGGATCTGAACTCCCAGCTTCATACCATAGTGAAGGATCTGAACACCCAGCTTTATAACCATAGTGAAGGATCTGAACACCCAGCTTTATACCATAGTGAAGGATCTGAACTCCCAGCTTCATACCATAGTGAAGGATCTGAACATCCAGCTTCACACCATAGTGAAGGATCTGAACACCCAGCTTTATACCATAGTGAAGGATCTGAACACCCAGCTTTATACCATAGTGAAGGATCTGAACACCCAGCTTTATACCATAGTGAAGGATCAATAACATTACCAGAGGGGGTTTATGTTGCCGCTCTAAGCTGAAGTAGCTTCAGTCATATAGGATATCTGACATCCACACTGCACCACTGATATACTAACAGTAGAACTGTATATCATATCATGTAGGCTTTGGGGTGCAGGGAAAACCCCTCCCTCAATAAGGGATTCCCACTATTGTAAGGATAGCTACAGAATAAATAAAATACGAACGATCTTCTAAAACAAATGAAATAAAAACTCATACAGCACATTGAAAATCCAAAACCATCTTTCATTGTGCCTGTGAAACATGCTGTGAGGAGATCTTCTCCCATGTTGGCTGCCATTGGCCCCAGCTGGGTGGGTGTGGGCAAGAAAAAGCTCCTGGCTTTCCCTCTCTGCCCCCTTTGCCTTCAGCCCCTCCCCTCGTCATGCCCCTCCCCCTGCACAGAGAATCCCACTCAGGATGGCTATCCAGCTGTTGACTTGGCAACTGCACCATGCCCCTCTCCACTGAGGGCATGGGATGATTGCTCACCATGCCTGGCAAAGACAGACCTGCGTGTGTGGTGGTGGTGGTGGTGTGTGTGCGTGCAGTCGCTCTGGGGGACAGGCTGATCACACCATGCACCCAGACCTCTCCGTCTTGCTCTTATATAAGTGTCTGTGTGTAACCAGAGTATCATTAGTAAGGTACAGAACAGGAGACACCTCAAGGGGACAGCAGGGCTCGTCATGTGCTGACAAAGATTATAATGGACAGAGTGGAAACAGCCAATGTTAAATTACTGGGCTATACTGAGCTGCACTGGGTTTGAAGTATCAAGCAGGAAGCCTACTGAGCAGTGGGCCCATTTCTCTCCTGGTAAATTGGCTCCTATTTTAGCATTCCCCCTCCGTCGTTGCCTCTCTCTGAGCACCTGAAATCAATTAGACGAACAAAAACAACACTTAACGCTGCACTGAACCCACCACACCACCAGCAGACTGAGACACTAACATACCAAAATGGAAAATGCCAATGGGATAGAGAGAGATCTTAGTACAGAACAAACATGGTCTAATTCAACATTAAGGCTGTAAAAAAAAAAAAATCCTAAAATACTAGGAGTTATGACTAAGTGGGTTTTGGTATATATTTCGGAGAATAGATGAAATCTTAGCAGCTGGGAACTAGGAATACACATTGTCAAGACATTATTTAAAAAATATATATATTTTGTAATTACAGTTTTACTTCCTCAATTAGCATTGAATGAAAATGTTTTGTTTTTTAATGAGCAACATAATGTGTTGAAATAAAGAGTGCTGCCAAGTGTTTAATGCACGCATACAATCCTAGAAAGAGCCCATTGAGGAACATGACACAGCATGAATAATAAAAGATAAGACTATCATTTTCCTGAAGCGGTTTCTGACCCTATTCCAGGCCTGGGATAAGAGTAATACATCCCTTAGACATATGGAGGTCTCCCAAAAGGGAATTAGGAATAAAGACTATCTCAAGGAGGATTCACAGGTCAAACTAATGGCAAGCAAACAGAACAACAGACCGTCTCGAGATCATTTCAATTTGTCAAGAGAAAAATTGTGAATAAAAAACTCCATTGTAAAGAGTTCAGTTGAGTGGTAGCCTATTATAGGGCTCAGGGACAGCTGTATACAGTTTGAGCTATTGATGTAGGATCTTCATTTGACCAATAGTGTCTTGGCAAAATAATCCTGCAGCAACAGGATTTGAACTTGTAGTCCATAATATTGCTTGATCGTTGCTTTGGCTATTAGCAGGACAAAAGTAGGCTAGATGAAAAGTACAATACTGTTAATATAACCAGATGTTGGTGCGCGTTTTCAGTGATGTTTTGTAAATCACAAAGCTCATCTGCGTTTCTTGCGGTGTAGGAAAATTCTCAGAAACATAAGAGTGATCAAATTAAGATCTACATCTGTACTTTGTTCCTTAAGTGGAAGCTTTTATTCTGTGACAGTGGCGTATATTCATGGATGCCAAGGGAAGCCAGGCTTCCCCCAAAAATGTACAAAACATTTAATTTTAAAACATAAAATAATTTATAACTCTGTGTCTCATAATTTTCCTTCAATTCACAAGAGGCTGAGAATGTATCTCACAGGAGAAATCCTTTGAGGGATGCCTCTCTGTGTCTTTTCTTGTAGACCATCTATCTGATACTGTGTCGTCCAAACAAGTATGACATTGTTGCTGCCCGTAACATTGAATGCAAGGGAAGCCAGTGGGCATTTGGCCTCCCTTGACAAAAAAAAGTACACAAAATTTGCCAATCAGCATTGAGCTAAACTGAGCGAGCTCAACTGTGAATGGTCCTGGCAAAAAAAATTAAAGTGTCAAGGGAAGCCAGCTTCGATTTGGCGTCTCTCCTATCAAATCGCTTTGAGAGCATTAACAGAAACTAGAATTATTCAATCTCATTGTGTTGTTCTCAGGTGTCTACCTAGCTAGCTAGCTAGGTAAAATTGGCCCTTTCCTAAATTAGCCATGGATGGAGATACAGATTTGGACTTTTACTTAATTCTCCATACTGGCCAAGGATTATACCGGCAATTCTGATCCAACCATTAATTCATACATTGTGGCCCTGGCCTGAGAGGATGGAAGTTCAATATAAACAGTAGCGAAATGTAGAAGGCTAATGGTAACTAGCTAACGTTGCCCATGAATGGAAGTTAGGCTAGCGAGCAAGCATTTTATTTAGGTAGCCTGGGACAACAAAAAATAAAAGTGTGTACTGTATGACAGAGTGATAGATTGTTTCGTCAACATGAAAGAGAAGAGGATGGCATTGGTGTTTCTCTACAAGTAAGGTGAGTCAACATGTTTTTCTACTTGCACGAAGGCACACACAAATCAGAACCATGGACCACCACATCACATTTAGCTTACGTTTATTCGACTAAAGACTTTGGGGTATCTTTGAGTTGTCACTGTATTAGACTAAGCATACAGTAGGTGATCTGATAATGTTGAAATGTTGAAGTTGAAATGGTGTTGGAATAGTGGAGGCAGCTCCTGTTTTCTTTGTGACTTGCAGTAACTGTGGTTCTAAATCAATAGTTGTTTAGTAGTACGAAAATGTAAGAAACATTAACTTGTAGGTCATGTTACCGTCTGTTACATGCAGTATGCACTGGGGGGGCTTGGCTTCCGCAGTGATTTTACCCAAGCACCGCTACTGTTCTGTGGAGACCAAATTGATGAGAGGAAACTCATGGACAGGCTGCAGATGAACAACCATTATGAGAAATGAAAACAAGCTAACAATTCAAATGAATGCTATTTGAATGAAATCAGTCTGTTGGACTCTTGGGAAATACTGTATGTAGATTATACATTAACATGTTGACATGTTTAGCATATCTGCAACTGCTGCAGTTGGGACACTGTTAGAATTTCTAATGGGACCGAAATACAGATGTAGGAACTTAATTTAACCTATATTGTCACAGCAAAATATTCCTGCAGCAAAAATATTTGAATGTTTAGTCCATAGTGTTGCTTGATCGTTGGTTAGGCTTTTAGCTGGCCAAAAGTAGGATACATGAAAAGTGCAATACTGTTTTCAGTGAATTATTGTAAATCACATCTGCAGGAAAATTCTCAGCAACAAAAGAGTGATCAAATTAAGATCCTACATCTGAAGGCAGATATATGATAGAAATCAGTGCAAGTGTACAAACTGTGACGTAAATGAGAAGACAGACAATTACACTGGACAAAAATATGAAAGATTTTAATGAGTTACAGTTCTTAAAGGAAATCAGTCAATTGAAATACATTAATTAGGCCCTAATCTACGGACTTCACGACTGGGTATACAGATTTGGATCTGTTGGTCACAGATACCTTAAAATAAAGATATGGGCGTGGATCAGAAAACCAGTCAGTATCTGGGGTGACCACCATTTGCCTCATGCAGTGTGACACATCTCCTTCACATATAGTTGATAAGGCTGTTGATTATGGCCTGTGTTATGTTGTCCCACTCCTCTTCAATGGCTGTGTGAAGTTGCTGGATATTGTCGGGAACTGCAGCACGCTGTTGTACACGACAATCCAGGGCATCCCAAACATGTTCAATGGGTGACATGTCTTGTGAGTCTGCAGGCAATGGAAGAACTAGGACATTTTTAGCTTCCAGTAATTGTTTACAGATCCTTGAGACATGGGGCCGTGCGTTATCATGCTGAAACATGAGGTGATGGGGGCGGATGAATGGCGTGACAATTGGCCTCAGGATCTCATCATGGTATCTCTGTATATCCAAATTGCCATCAATAAAATGCAATTGCGTTAGTTGTCCGTTGCCTGTGTCTGCCCATACCAAAACCCCACCGCCACTATAGAGCACTCTGTTCACAACGTTGATATCAACAAACCACACGCCCTCACAACACGACATACGTTTGCCATCTGCCTGGTACATTTGAAAACGGGATTCATCCGTAAAGAGCACATGTCTCTAGCGTGCCATTGGCCATTGAAAGTGAGCAGTTTCTCACTGAGGTCGGTTACAACGCTGAACTGCAGTCAAGTCAGGACCCTGGTGAGGACAACTACCACGCAGATGAGATTCTCTGAGATGGTTTCTGACAGTTTGTGCAGAAATTCTTTGGTTGTGCAAACCCACAGTTTATCAGCTGTCCGGGTCTCTGGTATCAGACTACCCCCAGGTGAAGAAGCCGGATGTAGAGGTCCTGGGCTGGCGTGGTTACACATGGTCTGTAGATGTGAGGCCGGTTGGACGTACTGCCAAATTCTCTAAAACGATGTTGGAGACAGCTTAGTTGTAACGGTTTTCTTCCGTTGAAGGAGAGGAGGACCAAAATGCAGCCTGTTTAGAGTTCAACATGTTTAATAAAAGACCATACACGTGAACACTACAAAATACCAAAACAACAAATGTGAAAACCAAAACAGTCCTATCTGGTGCAATGACAGAAGACAATCACACACAAAGTACCCACAGAATATGGCTGCCTAAATATGGTTCCCAATCAGAGACAACGATAGACAGCTGCCTCTAATTGAGAACCAATCCAGGCAACCATAGACATACAAACTACCTAGAAAGGAAACAGCCCCATAAACATACAAAACCCCTAGACCAGACAAAACACATAAATCCAACATGTCACACCCTGACCTAACCAAAATAATAAAGAAAACAAAGATAACTAAGGCCAGGGTGTGACATTAGTTTAGAGAAATTAACATTCAAACCTCTGGCAACAGCTTTGGAGAACATTCCTACAGTCAAGAATTCCAATTCCATACTCCCTCAAAACTTGAGACATCTGTGGCATTGTGTTGTGTAACAAGACTGCACATTTTAGAATGGCCTTTTAATGTTCCCAGAATAAGGAACACCTGTGTAATGATCATGCTGTTTAATCAGCTTCTTGATATGCCACACCTGTCAGGTGGATGGATTATCTTGAGGAGAAATGCTCACTAACAGGGATCTAAAACAAATGTGTGGACACAATTTGAGAGAAAAGCTTTTTGTGCGAATGCAACATTTATGGGATCTTTTATTTCAGCTCATGAAACATGGGACCAACACTTCACATGTTGCGTTTATATTTTTGTTCAGTATACATTCATAATGCATTATGAATCTAAATCTTCATGATTTCTTCCATGCCGATTATGACAGCAATGTATATTTAAAATAAATGATTGCGGGCAACGCAATCAGAAGCATAATGAAAATGATGAATTATTGATGTGCTCATTACTCATAATATGCAAATATGCAATAATATGCAATATGCATGCAAGGTGCTCCAATGAAGTCCATTTTCCTTGGGATGAGCATTTTTCTATTGTTTCTTGTCCAGAATTTGATTGATTTATTAATGAGTCTATTTATTGTTTGGCGAGATACAGTAAACCAATTGTATTGTTGCGGGCTTGAAATGTTCAGCTGTACCTGCCACGGTTGGCTTGGCCCATCTGTCTGTGAGCTGCACTGATTCAATTATAGTTTGGCTGTGTGGTCCGTTATCTACTCCTACTAATTTGAGGGAATAAATACACTACCGTTCAAAAGTTAGTGGTCACTTAGAAATGTCCTTGTTTTTGAAAGAAAAGCAAATTTTTTGTCCATTAAAATAACATCAAATTGATCAAAACAAAGTGTAGACATTGTTAATGTGGTAAATGACAATTGTAGCTGGAAACGACTGATTTTTAATGGAATATCTACATAGGCGTACAGAGGCCCATTATCAGCAACCATCACTCCTGTGTTCCAGTCGCCTCTTCACTGTTGAGACTGGTGTTTTGAGGGTACTATTTCATGAAGCTGCCAGTTGAGGACTTGTGAGGCGTCTGCTTCTCAAACTAGACACTCTAATGTACTTGTCTTCTTGCTCAGTTGTGCACCAGGGCCTCCCACTCATCCTTCTATTCTGGTTAGGGCCCGTTTGCGCTGTTCTGTGAAGGAAGTAGTACACAGCGCTGTACGAGATCTTCAGTTTCTTGGCAATTTCTCGCATTGGAATGGCCTTAATTTCTCAGAGCAAGAATAGACGGACTAGTTTCAGAAGAAAGTTCTTTGTTTCTGGCCATTTTGAGCCGGTAATTGAACCCACAAATGCTGTTGCTCCAGATACTCAACTAGTCTAAAGAAGGATCGTTTTATTTCTTCTTTAATCAGAACAACAGTTTTCCGCTGTGCTAACATAATTGCAAAAGGGTTTTCTAATGATCAATTAGCCTTTTAAAATAAAAAACTTGGATTAGCTAACACAACGTGCCATTGGAAAGCAGGAGTGATGGTTGCTGATAATGGGCCTCTGTACACCTATGTAAATATTCCTTTAAACATCTGCCGTTTCCAGCTACAATATTCATTTACAACACGAACAATGTCTAAACTGTATTTCTGATCAATTTGATGTTATTTTAATGGACAAAAATGTGATTTTCTTTCAAAAACAAATTTCTAAGTGACCCCAAACTTTTGAACAGTAGTGTACATTTGAGTGACTCTCAACTAACGTCCAATGAATTAGATATCTTTACGATAGAATCATATGTAACTAAGGCATACCCAATGACCAGAGTGAACCATTTATTATGCAAAAGGTTCAAGAATCATAGGATGAAAGGGGTGTGTGATTCCAGACCTTCAAGATTTGCTCCATTAGTCATTCATTATAATGCTGGTTTAAATGTACTAGATGTGGCACTGAACAACCCAAGCTCTCCCTAACAGTGTCAACGAAACAAGTAGAGTAACAGCCAGCCAGCCTGTTATATGTGAAGTGAGACCTACAAGAACAACAAGGCCACGTGCAAAAGATCCAGGGGAGCAGGAGGACAAGACAGCGAATCACAGCCAATCTCCTTCCAAGTGTGGCTGGTTAATATGTGCTCAGCTCCACAGCAAGGCTCTCTGGGAGCTGCAGCTCAGCTGGCTCTGTAGCAGCCGCAGGCATAGGAACACACAGTCAACACAGTCCAATGGATATACACTACCCCGGCAGGGGGAAAGGACAGGCCCCAAGACTGCTGCTCCGCTACGCTCCGTCTCCCCAGACACCCTGCCTGCAGACCTGACGGTGTGTTTGTGTGTGTCAGGAGTGTGGCTGTGTGTGTGTCAGGAGTGTGGCTGTGTGTGTGTGTGTGTGTGTGTGTGTGTGTGTGTGTGTGTGTGTGTGTGTGTGTGTGTGTGTGTGTGTGTGTGTGTGTGTGTGTGTGTGTGTGTGTGTGTGTGTGTGTGTGTGTCTGCCCCTTGCGGGTCTCTGATTCAAACAGTGGCTCTTATTTTAGTTTCTTCTTGTTTCTCAGTGGGAGTTGTTTCATTGAGCTGCATCTTATGGACTAAGGGAATCAATATCATTATGCTACAGTACAGAGCTACTGATGTAGATAGAGTTCAGATGCTGGAGGGGCCTCTTAGTCACACACAGGGTTTTAAATGTCATTATTTATTGCAAAGTATATAGGCTCCTTATCAAAAGGGACCCATAAAATCAGATTAGTAATGATGTCAACAGCAAATTGTTGGAATACAAAGCTCAAAAAACATTTTTTAAACGTTTAGAATGTGACTAATTTCATTTTGTAAATCATCAAAGACGATTTTCTTAATCCCTTATGGAAATATAAAGCAATTCCACATAAATGTTACATGAAAACTGAGAACTGACTGTGAAAAGAGCCTCAACAATGGAAGAATACAGTGGTGTAAAGTACTTCAGTAAAAATACTTTGGTTTAAAGTACTGCTTAAGTCGTTTTTTGAGGTGTCTGTACTTTACTATTTATATTTTTGACTACTTTTACTTCACTACGTTCCTTAAGAAAATATTGTACTTTTTACTCCATATATTTTCCTTAACACCCAAAGGTACTTGTTACATTTTGAATACTTAGCAGGACAGGAAATAGTCAAATTCACACACTTATCAACCAAACATCCCTGGTCATCCCTACTGCATCTGATCTGGCGGACTCACTAAACACAAATGCTTTATTTGTAAATTATGTCTGGTGCTGGAGTGTTCCCCTGGCTTTCCGTAAATAAAAAAAACTAGAAAATGGTGCCATCTGGTTTTCTTAATATAAGGTATTTGAAATTATTTGTACTTTTACTTTTGATACTTAAGTATATTTTAAACCAAATACTTTTCGACTTTTACTCAGTAGAATTTTACTGGGTGACTTTTGCTTTTAACTTGAGTCATTTTCTACTAAGGTATCTTTACTTTTACTCAAGTATGACAGTTGGGTACTTTTTCTACCACTGGAAGGATTTAACACATATAGCTAAACAGCAAATAAGGAGGTATTTCTTCCCTGCAGAGGTCAAATACCTGTCTGCTCAAGTGGGCTTGGTCCTTGTCTCTTTGTTGCTCTCATTCTGCACCATCCGTCGCCCTGGGAGACGAGGTAGTCTAGGTAAACGCTCACCTCCCTCCCTCCAATTCCACAGTGCCTGGTTCAACAGGTTCACGTTACACATCAAAAGCGGCAGGTATCCTAGCTGTTAAGAGCGTTGGGCAAGTAACCGAAATGTTGCTGGTTCCTATCCCTGAGCTGACTAGGTGAAAAATCTGTCTGTGCCTTTGAGCAAGGCACTTAACCCTAATTGCTCCTGTAAGTCCCTCTGGATGAGAGCCTCTGCTAAAACAAAACATCACAATAATTCATTCTACGGCTACACCAAATGCTCCCTTAGATCAGTCTGGTCATATTCAAATTAGATGCACTACAATCATTATTTTATTGAATACTTTATAATACAAATGTTTCTTACCACTGCAATATAACTTCATGTGAAAATCTGGAATACTTTGAAATCTCAAAGCCCTGTATAAACATTCTATTTCTAATATTGTTGAGTCATTTCACGTCGTATAACCTTGTCAGTGTAATACATCTGTCTTTACAAGTGATGATCCGTATAAACGGTTAGATAAGAAACCAAATGCAAAGTAGCCTATTCAACAACACCTGAATCCAGCAGAGTGAGGCTTTGAGGTGTGCTGCACAGCGAACGAACTGTTCTCAGAAAACAGAAACAGATGGCCTGTCAGTCCTGACCTGAAAGGCAGCTCCCAGTGCCTGGTCACTGATTGCCAATTCATATCTCTCACTATGGATTTGGGGATCGCTCCATCAACGCGTTTTAACTTATGGGAGCCTGTTTTTTGGATGGGTAACTACTGCGTATTGGGATCCACAAGCATATTTGGAAGAAGAGGCCAGTCTGTCAAATGTCCTGGGCTATCGCTCATGCTCACAAGAATTTGCCAAGTAAGATTTTATCTGCTTTTTAAAGAGGCAAATGGCTTTATAACAATGTTTAGGACTTTATAACTATGTTTAGGACTTTATAACTATGTTTATGACTTTATAACTATGTTTAGGACTTTATAACTATGTTTAGGACATTATAACTATGTTTAGGACTTTATAACTATGTTTATGACTTTATAACTATGTTTATGACTTTATAACTATGTTTAGGACTTTATAACTATGTTTAGGACTTTATAACTATGTTTAGGACATTATAACTATGTTTAGGACTTTATAACTATGTTTATGACTTTATAACTATGTTTATGACTTTATAACTATGTTTAGGACTTTATAACTATGTTTAGGACTTTATAACTATGTTTAGGACATTATAACTATGTTTAGGACTTTATAACTATGTTTAGGACTTTATAACTATGTTTAGGACTTTATGACTATGTTGTAGTAGCCAATAGGATAACTTTGATTCCTACTGTTCATCTGAACACAACTAGACCTGAGCACAAATACAACTACTGTTATATTAGTATGTACACCGTAGGCTATTTCATTTAAACTTGTAAGGAATACAACTCTGCTTTTGGGTATCAAATGCAGAATATTTCTATTAACTTGGCAGAAGAGAGTCTATTAGCCTTTTACATTCAGTCACAGACGAGGCTTTCCTTTTTGTCTTCCTTGAAAGGACAGCCCTCATTTACTCTGCCCTCTTAAGACGGTGCCACCTGCTCTCCTGTGTGTGTGTGTGTGTGTGTGTGTGTGTGTGTGTGTGTGTGTGTGTGTGTGTGTGTGTGTGTGTGTGTGTGCGTGTGTGTGCGTGTGTGCGTGTGTGCGTGCGTGCGTGCGTGTGTGTGTGTGTGTGTGTGTGCGCGTGTGTGTGTGTGTGTGTGTGTGTGTGTGTGTGTGTGTGTGTGTGTGTGTTGTTTAGACCCTGCCTCTTTCTGAACATGATGCCCTGGGACTTAATTACTCTTCACAGACACAGACCCATTCTCCACAGTAATAGGGTCCTAATTGGGGGAGTCAAAACACTAATACCACCATCGGTACGGGGACCTCAGCTGGTTGTCAAGGGCGATGTCACCTGGGCCCAGATTCACAAAACCTTCTTAAGAAGAAATGTCTTATTAACTGACCTTTTAACCTTAACTATAGACTAAAGAAGAAAGTTCAATATTAGTTGCTATTCCTCAAAAATGTTATTGGAAATGTTCTTGCGCTATTTCTTATGTTTTTCCTAAAGCAAAAAGTTAAGAAGAGATTCTTGAAAATAAAGCTTTTGGAAATGTTCTTAATTCCAAGATAGCTTGTCTTAAACTCAGGGCTGTGAGAGAATAAACTCATGAAAGCAATTGAACATGTTTAATTCACTCACAAACTTCATCTGAAAGTTTAAGTATTGATTATTTTAAACCCAAGAACATGTTTTAGAACAGTAATCTCTGTACGAAATATGCTAACATGATTGACATTGCTAGCTAGATAGCAAGCTAAATCAGTTGCCTGGAAGAAGATTTGTAAGAAGATATTTGGGAAGTTAGTATGAAAAGCATTGCAGTGTTGCTTTTCTACAAAAAAAAAGATCCAGGCTGTGTCACAACCGGCCGTGACCAGGAATCCCATAAGACAGCACACAATTGGCCCAGTGTCGTCCGGGTTAGGGGAGGGTTTGGCCAGGGGGGCTTTACTTGGCTCATCGCGCTATAGCGACTCTTTGTGGCGGGCCGGGCGCCTGCAGGTTGACTTCAGTCATCAGTTGAATGGTGTTTCCTCTGACACATTGGTGCAGCTGGCTTCTGGGTTAAGCGGTCGGGTGTTAAGAAGCGTGGTTGGCGGGCCATGTTTCGGAGGACGCATGACTCGACCTTTGCCTCTTTGGGGAGTTGCAGCAATGAGACAAGACCGCAATTGGAGCGCAGTTGGATATCACAGAATTGGGGAGAAAAGGGGGTAAAATTAAAACAACAAAAAAGTTGATGTTTTTGCGTAAGAAGTGTTTTGTGAATCTGGGCCCAGGTCAGTATGAGGGATTTCTGTTTTCCCATTTCTTTCCATCTCACAAAAAAATGGGTTTTGACAACCCCCACTGTGGGTGGGTGTAGGCTAGGGTCAGTGCCTGAGTTTGTTTTCTCCCCACCAACTGTTTACTTTGAAGGTGAACCAGGAACCCCAATTTGACCCAAAGCTCCAAATAGGTTTTTGTCCATCCTGGATCTTTTTTTATGGGGATGACAGGACCTTCTCGCCGGGCATGGCTCCTGCTGTGCCAAGCTGCTATTTTAGCTCACAGAAGCTGAGGGGCCAGGCTGAGGAGGGGCTGCACTGAATAGAATGTTCCTCTGGGATGTGAAGAGGAAAGAGGGAGCAGTTGGGGCTGGTTGGCCTCCACTTGAGTGAGCAGGGCGTCGAGGAGGTCAGCTGGAAAAGTGCGGGGCTCAACTCACATCTCCTGGGGAAGAGTGGAGGCCTACTGTATGTAGGGCCATGCCCCGAGTGGGGCTAAAATAGGACCTGCCCTTGGATTTTACACCCCAATCGGTCTCATGGGTTTAGCTTGATGACGTGCAGTCCCAGAAGAAACATTAGTCTTGCAAATTCTCCATTTGAAATAGTACAAAGACATTTCAACCATGCCATACCAACAATAATGTATTTATCCTGAATGGTTGTAGTTCATTCAATTGTTGTGATGGTATAGCATATAATTTCACCTTTACTGTACTCACATACTTTGCTTTTCGTTTGCCCTTTGTTTTTGCAGACAGAGGTTAAAGTGGTTCAACACATTTGTTCTGGAGCAGATGTGAATTTGTGGATAATTGGATGATCATTAATGAGACTTAGGTCGCTTTGGCTTGCAGTATAAAATGAGCTCGCCATCTCCTGGAAGAACTGCGAACTGCACCAGAAAAGCTGACAATACGTATCGATAAATTGAGAATAAAGTGCATCAGGAAGACAGTTCGTCAGTTATCCACCACTGATAATGTTTCAATCTAAATATGTAGGTTATAGGTTTTCGATTAAATAAATACTAGTTCACAGTATGATAGTAAATTAAGAGGACGTAAATTGTCGCAAATGTGTCCAACATAACGACTGTCTGACCTGCTTTACGGTTGTCGAAAATACTAACACGTGTGTGCTGCCTGCTTATCAACTGTACGGAAGATACATCTGCGTCTATGTATGTTGACAGTCTTTTATTAATTACAATACCATCAATAGGAGTAAATTGAGTATACCGAATACTAGTTATTGAAGTATAAAAACATTTAATGGAATAGGCCGATTGATTGTTCTAAAACAATCAATTTTCTTTAGCAGTGTAGCTAGCTATTAGCCAAAAGCTAGCAAACGTGCCTGTTTATGTTGAGTCTTGCACATTTAAAGACAGTAAAATCATGGACAGTTTAACGGCAGTTCATCGTGATTAACTATACAAGAACCTCGATGTATGATTGAGGGGGATTTGGACTATACGTATGTCTTTGCTGGCTTGATGGCATGAGTGTTGTTTATATGAGCCAAGAACTCAGTCATATGTATGGCTAGGCTCTGCAAAGACTGTCACAGAACTAGAGTTAAAGCCAGCCGGGATGTCTTATGCAAGTGGATCTGTGTTTCCATTATGTAACCCTGTCTTTCAGAAAACCTAAAAATGGCCAAAAGTCTGCGAAGCAAATGGAAGCGGAAGATGCGTGCTGTGAAGAGAGCGAAGAACGCCCCTAAGGAACTGGCTCGGCTGAAGCAAGCCTTAGCCCACGGTGGCACAGGAGAGATCTCCATGAATGACATTCAGGACATAGCTACAGTTGTGCCAGCTGGGAAGATAAAGGAGAAGAAAGTGGATGTAGACATGGAGGCAGAGGAAGTCGATGGTGAGATCACACACAGATCAAGCATTCTGTATCGTTTCCTATGTCTTGAGTTTTGACACCTTTTTGTTTTTGCATTGCAGATGGAAAGATGGACATGGACAGCAAGCGCAGTAAGACGACCCAATTGGACGAGCACGGACAGTACCCAACATGGATGAGCCAACGACAAGCTAAGAAACTGAAAGGCAAACGCATAACAAAAAAATCAGGAGGAAAGGCCAACAAAAAAAAGAAGGGCATTGCCTGGTAGCCTGGAGAAAACCAAAGGACTTCTGACTTAGAACCTGTGACACACACATGAGCATTGAATACATGATCTTTCTGGACTTGTGTTGCCTGCCTTGTGTTCAAGTTAAATGGTGATATGAGGCAAAGGATCTATATTGTGCAACCCATTGTCTGTAAGCTCATTTTAATGTATGAAAGGAAACAACAGAGTTGTGTGTTGGGCACAATGGTATAATACTGCATTGGCATACTTCACTTGAATGAAAGCCATGTTTTCTTATTGCTGTGGTATACAGAAGATGGTAGATTCTTTACATTTTACCTTAATAATGCTACTACTTACTACCTGTTGTTGGTAGCTCCATTCTTGTTTGATTTGTTCCTCTTTCTGTAGCCTAGCCCATAGTTACAAAGACATTCATTATACATGCAACAAACTGTCCATATCATATTCTGGCTGTCACAGAGTAAATAAATGTGTTTCTGTACATTAATACATTTTATTGATTACATGCAGTTGATTCTAGAAATGACCTTTTTAACCTGGTGTTTCAAATATTATGCTTTTCCAAAGTATGACAATGTAATTCAAGTTAAGGATTCCATCAATAGCCAAAATACAATTCTCTGTAGTTAATCATTATTGTTTTTAAACAAAACATTCCATAGCTAAATGACTTACATAATCCTTTGAAATGCAAGTGTATGAGAATATTCTGGAACATTTAGCAATCAGTGTTTATAAGGGGAAGGGCTGCATCCCACCCTGAGCAGTATGAAGCACAATGACTATCCATTATATATCATGACTACTGACCGGATATAAATCAATTGACTAGAAAACACATGGGGAGAATCTCAATTGTATACTCCTTGCGTCCTCTCTCCTCACCTCAAAACCCATTGGATGAGAAAGCCAGAGGTCCCTCCCCTCTGACCTCCAATGGGTATTAAGAAAGTGAGGATAGAGGAGTATGCAATTGAGATGCTCCCATGGTACAATCAAACTACACCTGTCCGATAGGATCAATATGCTGATGTCACCCCTGTGAAAAGACCCACAGGTCCTATGGGCTCAGGTATATGTCTGTGTTGAAGACTGTATAGGCACGCTCACTACATCATTTTCACGAATGTAGCAGGGAAAAGTCCAATGCGTCCGTGACAGTGTCCCTTCCACCAGCCTTCGTCCACCATCTCTATGTTGGTGATGACATCATCCGGGTTGAAGGAGATCTCATCATCTGCCTCTTCATGTGTGAGAATAACATTATTTTAGGATTTTGTCTCCGAAAGGGTTTATAGACTTCTGTGTTGAGCAATGTTTAGCATTGATTTCTGTATTCATCCACAATGGAAGAAACAACATCACAGTATGACCTAACGATATGATATCACAACGCAGTCATTGATACAGTAGACTACCTACCTCCCTGGTAGTCATAAATAGCCACTGCTGTCTGACCGCATGTCAGGTCCTCATAGTCATTATCCAAAGCTGTAGAGGGAACACATGGAAGGGTCAGTCTTTGATATGACACAGTAATGGGTTACCCATCCCGTCTACCCCACTGGGTGTGGCACACTGACCTGGAACAGGTTCTGGGAAGAAAGGTATTGGTGAGATATCCTCATACTCTCCCTCATCCTCCTGCTCTGGTTCTTCTGATGGGGTCTGCTCCTGAGGTGGCTCCGCCTCCAGCAGGTCACTTGACCGTGGGGGCAGGCATGGGGGCTGGTCATAGTCTGGCTCCTCCTCTTCCTCCTGAGACCACAGAAAAGGAGTAATTGTGTGAATTTCACCTATTCATTTTATAACGTTGCAGTGAAGAAGAAATGGCCGTTTTTATGTCATCAGTGAGTTGCATTGAATTAAATCAGCTATTTACCACGAGCTCAGGTTCATCTCTTGGTATCTGAGGCACTGCCCTGGCAGTGGGCAGCTGTGGTGGTTGGGGCTTCCTGTTGGTCTCTGGAACAGGTGGAGGTCTCTGCTCTTCAACAGGTGGAGGTCTCTGCTCTTCAACAGGTGGAGGCTGATGCTGCTCTGCTTCCTCCTCCCTGCTGTTCTGTTCCTACAAGAGATACATACCGCTGTGTCAGGGTGTGCAAGTTTATTGGAGTAACATGTTTATTGCAGTACCTGTTGTCTGCGTCGTGCCTCCTCCTGCTCTCTCTTCTCTCTAGCCTGTCTCCTGGCTCTCTCCTCCTCCGCTCGCTTTCTGTTCTCCTCGTCTGATGACCGAGCCAAGTTCTCAAAGCGAGCCTTCAGGTTGCCTGCCCCTGCACTTGCTGCACAGACAGACCGGAAAATCAAAAATGGTATTTTCCTCTTTGAACTTGAGAACTAAATGTTTAGCAAGCAGAACAACTTCAGCCCTTCTATGAGGAACTATAAAGCGCATACTTACATGCCTCCAATGGTATTGTCTTCTCATAGGCAGAGGTAGGGGATTCCATGTCTGTGAAGGCCACTGCACTCTATAGAGCCAATGGGGAACCAGAATTCCAATCAATGAGAAAACGTCATAGTCTGAGTGTGTTTGTACAGGTCAATGTAAAATGCATCAAGAATTACTGTCATCCTGAGTCGAGGGTCACGCAAGACTCACTTTATCCATGCGGTCTGTCTGGACGCCATGGCGTCCCCCAAAGCCCTTGGCATAGTCTGAATGTGGAGATCAAAGGTCAGTTTAATGTGGACATGGTCCTTGACTTTTACAAACACAACTGTGGTTACAACTGTGAGTAACTGACCTTTCTGTGACTCATGCTTCTCGGTCTCTCCCTTGTAGTCGTAACCTAAAGCAGCCTTGTCCACTTTCTCCTTCTCCACCCCGAACTTCCCCCCAAAACCCTTGGAATAGTCTGGTGAGGGAAAGTGAGGGATGAGGTTGTTTCAAATATGAATTAGAGATCTAATATTAATAACTGACCATGAAACGTTTCTACCTACAAACAGACCACAGTACAGTTCCCCTCTAACCTTTCTGAGACTGGTGCTTCTCTGTCTCTCCCTTGTAGTCGTATCCCAAGGCAGCCTTGTCCACTTTCTCCTTCTCCACCCCATACTTCCCTCCAAAACCCTTTGAATAGTCTGGCGAGGGAGATTGTGGGATATGTTTAAAATATGAACTAGAGATCCAATAACTGACCATGAAACGTTTCTACTTAGAAACAACAGCCCACGGTACAGTTCCCCTCTAACCTTTCTGAGACTGGTGTTTCTCGGTCTCTCCCTTGTAGTCGTATCCCAAGGCAGCCTTGTCCACTTTCTCCTTCTCCACCCCATACTTCCCTCCAAAACCCTTTGAATAGTCTGATAGATAAAAGCAGGGTGAGAGGTATGCCAGGAGTAGATGGGTAGGATAACAACATGCAGTCAACTTATTGGAAATCAGAACGTATGTGTATTAGACGTCCTGAAGGCTGTACCTTTCTGAGATGTATGCTGCTCCACCTCACCCTTGTATTCAAAACCCATGGCAGACTACAGGGAGAGAGAAGGAATGTTCATCACCAGGACGATCCCTCATCCTGTTCATCAAATCCTGTGATATCTTTGTATTTGTCAGTAAGAGTATAGTTTCCTCACCTTATCCACACGGTCTTTCTGCACTCCAAATTTCCCCCCGAATCCTCTCTTTGCATCGGTCTGGGATGAGTGCTGCTCCACCTGCGCCACGTAGCCATGCCCCACTGCCCCCTGGGTAATTACACACACATAATACATCAACACAGGAAACGATCTTTGATAAACTGTTGAAGTCCATAAAAATTGCAATAGGTCAGTACACAGAACTGTACTGTCTGACAGCATACGTTTTGGGGTGAGCAGCATTGCACTAGAGGAAGCTTTGTGCTTGGTGTGTTATTTCCATTAGACTGAAGACCTTATGAGCGAAATACACTATATATACAAAAGTATGTGGACACCCCTTCAAATTTGTGGATTTGGCTATTTCAGCCACACCCGTTGCTGCAAGGTGTATAAAATCAAGCACACAACCATGCAATCTCCATAGACAAACATTGGCAGTAGAATGGCCTTACTGAAGAGCTCAGTGACTTTCAACCTGGCCCCGTCATAGGATGCCACCTTTGCAACAAGTCAGTCCGTCAAATTTCTGCCCTGCCAGAGCTGCCCAAGTCAACTGTAAGTGCTGTTAAAGTGAGTGTGGAAACTTCTAGGCGCAACAAGTCTCTGCTGCAAAGTGGTAGGCCACAAAAGCTCACAGAACAGGACCGCAGAGTTCCAAACTACCTAAGGAAGCAACATCAGCACAATAACTTCATCCGGAGCTTCATGAAATGGGTTTCCATGGCCGAGCAGCCGCACACAAGCCTAAGATCCCCATGCGCAATGCCAAGCGTTGGCTGGAGGGGTGTGAAGCTCTCTGCCATTGGACTCTGGAGCAGTGGAAACGCGTTCTCTGGAGTGATGAATCACGCTTCACCATCTGGCAGTCTGATGGACTGGGTTTGGTAGATGCCAGGAGAACGCTACCTTCCCCAATGCATAGTGCCAACTGTAAAGTTTGGTGGAGATGGAATAATGGTCTGGGGCTGTTTTCCCTCCAGCGCCAGTAGAGGGAAACCTTAACACTACAGCATATGACATTCTAGACGATTTTGTGCTTCCAACTTTGTGGCAACAGTTTGGGGAAGGCCCTTTCCTGTTTCAGCATGACAATGCCCCCGTGCACAAAGCGAGGTCCATACAGAAATGGTTTGTTGAGATTGGTGTGGAAGAACTTGACTGGCCTGCATAGAGTCCTGACTTCAACCCCACATTTGGGATGAATTGAAACACCGACTGCGAGCTAAGCCTAATCACCCAACATCAGTGCCCGACCTCACTAATGCTCTTTTGCCTGAACAGAAGCAAGTCCCCACAGCAATGTTCCAACATCTAGTGGAGTCTTCCCAGAAGAGTGGAGGCTGTTATAACAGCAAAGGGGGGACCAACCACATATTAATGCCCATGATTCTGGAATGAGATGTTCGACGAGCAGGTGTCCACATACTTTTGGTCATGTAGTGTATGAACATCACATGATGACATGTTATAACCTAACCTTGTCCATGCGGTCTTTCTCCACTCCGAACTTCCCCCCGTAACCATAAGAGGCCTTGGGAGCCTCCGCTCGCTCCTTCTGCTTCCCCACCTCATGCTCCTGGGACACCTTCTGTCTCAGCTCTGATACACTGGGAAGAAGCAGGGATGACACACACACACACGCAGGGACATACACATATGCAAGCATACACACACACCAGAACTTTGTTGCATAAATGTATTTCCATTTTACATTATCCGCTGACACCGGGACTACATAGTTACACTCGTCTGTGGCTAACCCTTAGATTTACTCAGTCACCAACCCATATTTGGTAAGACTCACTGCTTGACAGCCTACACACTGTTTTCACTTCCTTTTCCTGTTACTACAGAGCTAGAGCAGTAATACACAGTTGAGCTAACCATCCCCCATAGCTCTCCAACAGCATAAAACACCAATCATAATGTGATCGGTCTTTGATGTGTAACTTCTGGTCTGGCCACCTCAGGCTGACCACCCACCCCCAGTTAATGTTCAATGGTTACCTGATGTGTTCTTTTCGACCAGACCCCTCAATGGTCTTGGCCCCCCATCTCTGTTCCTGTTCTGACACATCATTCTGAAACACAGAACCCAAGTCATTCTCATCACCTAACTGTAGTCTGAACACCAAGGTGTCGTTGAGAACAGGACTGAAGCGGTTACGCATCAAGCATAAACAAAACATTAATTCCACTGGGAGAATATATTGATTAGAATGCTTTAGTAAATACACTAGCTCCATAAGGACCCTCGCTCCCTCCACCCCAGTAGCTAACCTCAAAGTCAGGGTCGGTCTCCCAGTCGTCCCCCTCCGCAACCTTTAAGCTCACGTTGTGTCCCACCACTGACTTCCACATCTAGGAAGAGAAACAAAACAGAAGATTTGTACTGTCAGTCTAAGCGTAGTGTCTGTGTAAACACAAGAGGGACCACAGCTTGTTGGTCCCTGGTGTACAAACAAGTTGAGAAACACTGCTTTAGTAAACACTGTATGTACCTTGTGGACAATCACCTGTTCCTGCAAATACAAATAAGCTTCAAGGCATTCAACATTTCCTCTTTGTCAGTGGAAAAACTGACAGCTGACCACAAGTATATAGTCTCATTCTGCTGAGGTCACAAAATAGGAAGTTGAGTTATTTATACAGCACTGAGCTGCAGTGCTCTCATCATAAAATAACACACTATCATCATTAATGAATAGTTTAACAAAACACAAAGTAACCTGATGGAAGTGGGCACAGCTGTCCAGACTGATGTCAATTTAATGTAGGGCAGCTACCTGATTGTATCACACAAATTGCAGTCAGTTACACATTCAAAGTCTGGTAATTGCGGATATATCTAAAGGTTGTACATTTGAGGGACATGCTTTTGGCATTTTGATTAAGTTAAAAAGTAATACAAAATATTTAATTTAAAAAATAACGATGATAAAAGGAACCATCTGGTTTATATTAACTCACCTGTTTGATGCGTGCATTGTCTGAAAGTGCACTTACCCAATATACTAGTAAAACTAAACATAAATTGGCTATAATTTACACAGTAACTTATTTATATCTTCTAAGTAGGCTAGACCTTCCGTTGATTCAACTTTGAAACAATATAACGTAACGTTAGCCAATGATGAGATCAGTACAGAACTAATCTGCAACTTCCTGAAAGACACGTTTAGAATTTCTAATATCACGGTGATAAATACTTCATTCAAATAAAGAAACATTATTTCATGGTAATTACACGTACCTTTGCGATGCCAGACAACTTTCCTTGATGTAATAATGCCACAAATGTATATTTTCACAAGTCTCAACCAGAACGAGGAAAGAGTCGCGCAAACAGTTGATGTAGGAAATAATGCGCGTGGGCGATGACATGCAAGTAGCTACGGGTTTGCTACTGTATCAAAGCTGGACACAACTGTACACAAAACGATAATGTTTGTTAATTAGTAAAAACACACTCTCATTCCGTAATCAACTGCAATAAACATCCATTTGTTTTCCCAATATATTTTAATTAAAAAATAGCCCAAGAGTAACCAACACTGATCATACAGAGATTTGACACTTAAAGGACTAGATTTACTTTGCACCAGTTATTTTCATCAGGTCATAAATCACGTGTCATTTCCAATATTTGTCTGATCTTTTCACCAGTTATGTTCTAACTAGTCCCCTTTGAAATTGACTGGTACACATCTAGTCCTATACTTCTCAGTGGGCTGTGCTGAAAAACACATCGTTATCATCCTCAATCATCATCATGACAATTCACTCTATACAGCACAGTACAAGGTCATTAACAATAGAAGTTAACAGAGGACAAGTGAGTCACAAGATGTGTAGTGGGACAACAGACACCAAGAATACGTTTTTGAGTAGTCATTTTTCCCAGCAGTATTGTGTTCACCCACCATACATTGTAGTAGATTATGCGGTTTGAATGTGTAAGCAATAAATAATGCTAAATTATAGGAATCATAGATTGGATGGACATTATTTGTAGTGCCACAAAAAAAAACACGATTTCATCTGGAATGGACAACATTACACCAGAATGAATGGCAAATGAATCTGACATAAAATCAATAGAATAAAACCCTCATCTGTGCACCAATGGCAGAAATTGGGGAATTGATTGGATAACCCACATCCAGTACATACACACTGCACATACACACTGTACATACGACATACAAATACTACAGGAGTCAAATATGCCAATGACGGTGCTCTCTCTTTAATTACAGAAAAAACGAAGAGGAAAAAGAAAACAAATAGATGTTTGTGGGAATGTAGTCATAGCAGGTTGTACACGTTTCAGTTGGTGTCCACTGTACGTGAGAACATAGGAGAGAGAGAGAGATCTGAACAGATCCACAGATCCTAACCCTCACTCCATCCAGACATGAAGTGATCCTTTATTCTCCTCATTTAAAGGCACCTAAACCACCACTAATATAAAACTGGCTGAAAAACTAAACACCGTGTAAATCTACTGTATAGTGTCATTTCATGTTAGTTCCCCCAGGTACATTTAAAGATGCATAATATCCACGTCCCTTTATAGAAGTCTAACAAACAACAGTTCTGAGGTAGTGCAATACTGCTTCTCATTTCCTCTACAATAACATTTGACTGATCATGTATGCTAACGGTAACATATTAAATATTGATTGCTAACGGTAACATATTAAATATTGAATCAAATCAATGATGGCCGAGGGTGTTTTTGAGTCCCAGTATATAAAAAAACTATTCACTTTGGTTAACAGTCTAAGACACATTATCGTTATTTTTTTGTTGTATCAAAAGTGCATGGTCTGTGTGTGTGTGTGTGTGTGTGTGTGACAAGTCTTCTCCTATTCTACAGTATTGAATGTAACAATAATATGATATCGGTCTTGGAGAGGGGGTGGGTGGGTCTGTGTCACATGTCTGTTATCTCTCCATCTCTCTCCTCTCCCAGTCTCTAAGGGGTGGAGGGGGCCCTAAACGTAACCCCCCAGGCAGAGCAGTAGCAGCACGTGCACGGTGAGCAGGTAGAGGGACACCAGCAGGGGTGTGCGCTGGCGAGAGCAGAAGGACACACGCAGCATTCTCATCAGGCCTGGTCCGTTGCTGCTCCGAATCTGATGGAGGGGGAGAGAGGGTGGGGGGAGAGGGAGAGAGGGTGGGGGGGGAGAGGGAGAGAGGGTGGGGGGGGGAGAGAGGGAGAGAGGGAGGGAGAGAGAGGGAGGGGGAGAGAGAGAGAGAGGGAGAGAGAGAGAGGGAGAGAGAGAGAGGGGGAGGGGGAGAGAGGGGAGGGGGAGAGAGGGAGGGGGAGAGAGGGAGGGGGAGAGAGAAGTATAGACAGTTACAGGAGGCAGTAGTAGTAGTAGTAGTAGTAGTAGTAGTAGTAGTAGTAGTAGGAGGAACAGACCATTCTTACATGACAATGGTGAATGGACATTTCATCTTCAGATATGTATCCTGTGTAAATAATCCAGGGTGTTGGTTGGTACTTACTCGGGTGACAGAGCCTCCTGGTGGCTCAATGAGGACAGATGTCTCAGAGAACTGCCCTTCATGGGCCGACTGCCATTCACCCTGGTTGATCCTATGGCAGGTGAGCGAGGAGAGAGATACTGAGTAAATACTGTCTGACACACACAGGAAAGCACACAGACAAGTTCCAACACAAATATTCCAAATGATGACTTGAGGCCAATAATCCCATTATCAACACTGTACCTCTACAAATCACAGAGCAGAGCATCTCTATAGAGCCTGACAGTCACAGCAGCGAGCTGACATGCTCATTCCTCATTAGAATCACACTGTGTCAGTGAGTGTAGAGCTGTAGGGGAAGGCAGAGGATGACCCCTGTCATGTGACGGGAGACACTAAGCTGTGATAACTCTCTTACAGTTTGAGGCGGTCCTGGGCGGCTATTAGCTGCTCCTCCACAGCCACCCTATACTGCTGCTCCTCATCCAGTCTGACAGGCACAAAGAAAGGACACATTAGCATGTCAGACATGCTTGCGTTATCATGGGCTGGGGCTGTGTGGTGTTGAATGGGTTTGTTGTGTCTGTTCTGTTTGTTATTGTTCATTTTTTTGGCGTGTGTGTTTTGGTCATTGGTAGAGAGAACGTGTGTGTGTACTGTATGCGTGTGTGTTTTGGTCATTGGTAGAGAGAACGTGTGTGTGTACTGTATGCGTGTGTGTTTTGGTCATTGGTAGAGAGAACGTGTGTGTGTGTACTGTATGTGTGTGTGTTTTGGTCATTGGTAGAGAGAACGTGTGTGTGTGTACTGTATGTGTGTGTGTTTTGGTCATTGGTAGAGAGAACGTGTGTGTGTGTGTACTGTATGTGTGTGTGTTTTGGTCATTGGTAGAGAGAACGTGTGTGTGTGTACTGTATGTGTGTGTGTTTTGGTCATTGGTAGAGAGAACGTGTGTGTGTGTACTGTATGCGTGTGTGTTTTGATCATTGGTAGAGAGAACGTGTGTGTGTACTGTATGCGTGTGTGTTTTGGTCATTGGTAGAGAGAACGTGTGTGTGTACTGTATGCGTGTGTGTTTTGGTCATTGGTAGAGAGAACGTGTGTGTGTGTGTACTGTATGCGTGTGTGTTTTGGTCATTGGTAGAGAGAATGTGTGTGTGTGTACTGTATGCGTGTGTGTTTTGGTCATTGGTAGAGAGAACGTGTGTGTGTGTACTGTATGCGTGTGTGTTTTGGTCATTGGTAGAGAGAACGTATGTGTGTGTACTGTATGCGTGTGTGTTTTGGTCATTGGTAGAGAGAACGTGTGTGTGTACTGTATGCGTGTGTGTTTTGGTCATTGGTAGAGAGAACGTGTGTGTGTACTGTATGCGTGTGTGTTTTGGTCATTGGTAGAGAGAACGTGTGTGTGTACTGTATGCGTGTGTGTTTTGGTCATTGGTAGAGAGAATGTGTGTGTGTGTGTACTGTATGCGTGTGTGTTTTGGTCATTGGTAGAGAGAACGTGTGTGTGTGTACTGTATGCGTGTGTGTTTTGGTCATTGGTAGAGAGAACGTGTGTGTGTGTACTGTATGCGTGTGTGTTTTGGTCATTGGTAGAGAGAACGTGTGTGTGTGTACTGTATGCGTGTGTGTTTTGGTCATTGGTAGAGAGAACGTGTGTGTGTACTGTATGCGTGTGTGTTTTGGTCATTGGTAGAGAGAACGTGTGTGTGTACTGTATGTGTGTGTGTTTTGGTCATTGGTAGAGAGAACGTGTGTGTGTACTGTATGTGTGTGTGTTTTGGTCATTGGTAGAGAGAACGTGTGTGTGTACTGTATGTGTGTGTGTTTTGGTCATTGGTAGAGAGAACGTGTGTGTGTACTGTATGTGTGTGTTTTGGTCATTGGTAGAGAGAACGTGTGTGTGTACTGTATGTGTGTGTGTTTTGGTCATTGGTAGAGAGAACGTGTGTGTGTACTGTATGCGTGTGTGTTTTGGTCATTGGTAGAGAGAACGTGTGTGTGTGTGTGTACTGTATGCGTGTGTGTTTTGGTCATTGGTAGAGAGAACGTGTGTGTGTGTACTGTATGCGTGTGTGTTTTGGTCATTGGTAGAGAGAACGTGTGTGTGTACTGTATGCGTGTGTGTTTTGGTCATTGGTAGAGAGAACGTGTGTGTGTACTGTATGCGTGTGTGTTTTGGTCATTGGTAGAGAGAACGTGTGTGTGTACTGTATGCGTGTGTGTTTTGGTCATTGGTAGAGAGAACGTGTGTGTGTACTGTATGTGTGTGTGTTTTGGTCATTGGTAGAGAGAACGTGTGTGTGTGTACTGTATGTGTGTGTGTTTTGGTCATTGGTAGAGAGAACGTGTGTGTGTGTACTGTATGTGTGTGTGTTTTGGTCATTGGTAGAGAGAACGTGTGTGTGTACTGTATGTGTGTGTGTTTTGGTCATTGGTAGAGAGAACGTGTGTGTGTACTGTATGTGTGTGTGTTTTGGTCATTGGTAGAGAGAACGTGTGTGTGTACTGTATGTGTGTGTGTTTTGGTCATTGGTAGAGAGAACGTGTGTGTGTACTGTATGTGTGTGTGTTTTGGTCATTGGTAGAGAGAACGTGTGTGTGTACTGTATGTGTGTGTGTTTTGGTCATTGGTAGAGAGAACGTGTGTGTGTACTGTATGTGTGTGTGTTTTGGTCATTGGTAGAGAGAACGTGTGTGTGTACTGTATGTGTGTGTGTTTTGGTCATTGGTAGAGAGAACGTGTGTGTGTACTGTATGTGTGTGTGTTTTGGTCATTGGTAGAGAGAACGTGTGTGTGTGTGTGTGTGTACTGTATGTGTGTGTGTTTTGGTCATTGGTAGAGAGAACGTGTGTGTGTGTACTGTATGTGTGTGTGTTTTGGTCATTGGTAGAGAGAACGTGTGTGTGTGTACTGTATGTGTGTGTGTTTTGGTCATTGGTAGAGAGAACGTGTGTGTGTACTGTATGTGTGTGTGTTTTGGTCATTGGTAGAGAGAACGTGTGTGTGTACTGTATGTGTGTGTGTTTTGGTCATTGGTAGAGAAAACGTGTGTGTGTGTACTGTATGTGTGTGTGTTTTGGTCATTGGTAGAGAGAACGTGTGTGTGTACTGTATGCGTGTGTGTTTTGGTCATTGGTAGAGAGAACGTGTGTGTGTACTGTATGTGTGTGTGTTTTGGTCATTGGTAGAGAGAATGTGTGTGTGTGTGTACTGTATGTGTGTGTGTTTTGGTCATTGGTAGAGAGAACGTGTGTGTGTGTACTGTATGTGTGTGTGTTTTGGTCATTGGTAGAGAGAACGTGTGTGTGTGTACTGTATGCGTGTGTGTTTTGGTCATTGGTAGAGAGAACGTGTGTGTGTACTGTATGTGTGTGTGTTTTGGTCATTGGTAGAGAACGTGTGTGTGTGTGTACTGTATGCGTGTGTGTTTTGGTCATTGGTAGAGAGAACGTGTGTGTGTACTGTATGTGTGTGTGTTTTGGTCATTGGTAGAGAGAACGTGTGTGTGTGTGTACTGTATGTGTGTGTGTTTTGGTCATTGGTAGAGAGAACGTGTGTGTGTGTACTGTATGTGTGTGTGTTTTGGTCATTGGTAGAGAGAACGTGTGTGTGTACTGTATGTGTGTGTGTTTTGGTCATTGGTAGAGAGAACGTGTGTGTGTGTACTGTATGTGTGTGTGTTTTGGTCATTGGTAGAGAGAATGTGTGTGTGTGTACTGTATGTGTGTGTGTTTTGGTCATTGGTAGAGAGAACGTGTGTGTACTGTATGCGTTGTGTTTTGGTCATTGGTAGAGAGAACGTGTGTGTGTACTGTATGTGTGTGTGTTTTGGTCATTGGTAGAGAGAACGTGTGTGTGTACTGTATGTGTGTGTGTTTTGGTCATTGGTAGAGAGAACGTGTGTGTGTACTGTATGTGTGTGTGTTTTGGTCATTGGTAGAGAGAACGTGTGTGTGTACTGTATGTGTGTGTGTTTTGGTCATTGGTAGAGAGAACGTGTGTGTGTACTGTATGTGTGTGTGTTTTGGTCATTGGTAGAGAGAACGTGTGTGTGTACTGTATGTGTGTGTGTTTTGGTCATTGGTAGAGAGAACGTGTGTGTGTACTGTATGTGTGTGTGTTTTGGTCATTGGTAGAGAGAACGTGTGTGTGTACTGTATGTGTGTGTGTTTTGGTCATTGGTAGAGAGAACGTGTGTGTGTGTGTACTGTATGTGTGTGTGTTTTGGTCATTGGTAGAGAGAACGTGTGTGTGTGTGTACTGTATGTGTGTGTGTTTTGGTCATTGGTAGAGAGAACGTGTGTGTGTGTGTACTGTATGTGTGTGTGTTTTGGTCATTGGTAGAGAGAACGTGTGTGTGTGTGTACTGTGTGTACTGTATGTGTGTGTTTTTGGTCATTGGTAGAGAGAACGTGTGTGTGTGTGTACTGTATGTGTGTGTGTTTTGGTCATTGGTAGAGAGAACGTGTGTGTGTGTGTACTGTATGTGTGTGTGTTTTGGTCATTGGTAGAGAGAACGTGTGTGTGTGTGTACTGTATGTGTGTGTGTTTTGGTCATTGGTAGAGAGAACGTGTGTGTGTACTGTATGCGTGTGTGTTTTGGTCATTGGTAGAGAAACGTGTGTGTGTACTGTATGTGTGTGTGTTTTGGTCATTGGTAGAGAGAACGTGTGTGTGTGTACTGTATGTGTGTGTGTTTTGGTCATTGGTAGAGAGAACGTGTGTGTGTACTGTATGCGTGTGTGTTTTGGTCATTGGTAGAGAGAACGTGTGTGTGTGTACTGTGTGTGTGTACTGTATGCGTGTGTGTTTTGGTCATTGGTAGAGAGAACGTGTGTGTGTACTGTATGTGTGTGTGTTTTGGTCATTGGTAGAGAGAACGTGTGTGTGTGTACTGTATGTGTGTGTGTTTTGGTCATTGGTAGAGAGAACGTGTGTGTGTACTGTATGTGTGTGTGTTTTGGTCATTGGTAGAGAGAACGTGTGTGTGTACTGTATGTGTGTGTGTTTTGGTCATTGGTAGAGAGAACGTGTGTGTGTACTGTATGTGTGTGTGTTTTGGTCATTGGTAGAGAGAACGTGTGTGTGTACTGTATGTGTGTGTGTTTTGGTCATTGGTAGAGAGAACGTGTGTGTGTGTACTGTATGTGTGTGTGTTTTGGTCATTGGTAGAGAGAACGTGTGTGTGTGTACTGTATGTGTGTGTGTTTTGGTCATTGGTAGAGAGAACGTGTGTGTGTACTGTATGTGTGTGTGTTTTGGTCATTGGTAGAGAGAACGTGTGTGTGTACTGTATGTGTGTGTGTTTTGGTCATTGGTAGAGAGAACGTGTGTGTGTGTGTACTGTATGTGTGTGTGTTTTGGTCATTGGTAGAGAGAACGTGTGTGTGTGTACTGTATGTGTGTGTGTTTTGGTCATTGGTAGAGAGAACGTGTGTGTGTACTGTATGTGTGTGTGTTTTGGTCATTGGTAGAGAGAACGTGTGTGTGTACTGTATGTGTGTGTGTTTTGGTCATTGGTAGAGAGAACGTGTGTGTGTGTGTACTGTATGTGTGTGTGTTTTGGTCATTGGTAGAGAGAACGTGTGTGTGTACTGTATGTGTGTGTGTTTTGGTCATTGGTAGAGAGAACGTGTGTGTGTACTGTATGTGTGTGTGTTTTGGTCATTGGTAGAGAGAACGTGTGTGTGTACTGTATGTGTGTGTGTTTTGGTCATTGGTAGAGAGAACGTGTGTGTGTGTACTGTATGTGTGTGTGTTTTGGTCATTGGTAGAGAGAACGTGTGTGTGTGTGTACTGTATGTGTGTGTGTTTTGGTCATTGGTAGAGAGAACGTGTGTGTGTGTGTACTGTATGTGTGTGTGTTTTGGTCATTGGTAGAGAGAACGTGTGTGTGTGTGTGTACTGTATGTGTGTGTGTCTTGGTCATTGGTAGAGAGAACATGTGTGTGTGTACTGTATGCGTTTTTAAAGGGGGGTGTCGTGGGGTTGAAAACTGGTACCTGCGCTGGAGCTCTTCAAAATCCACCCTGAGGCTCTCGCTCTCTGAAGGGCCACTGTGCTGCTGAGGAGCTCCGGGGGCACTGTCCACTTCCCCTGTCCTCTGGGGGCCACAAGAAATAGCCAAAATCACTAAACATTGTAGAAATCACTATAGTGCAGTCCTAAATTGTTCCAGAGATGTCAATGTGTAAATCTAGTTCCTCTGTGCCATAGTGGACACATTATCTTTAAAAACATATGTTCAGTATGTATCAACTAGGGACAGTGAATGAATCAGAGCAGAGTGATATCCAAGGGCATGCTGACCTTGCGCTTGTCTTCATGCAGTTCCTGGAGCTGCCTCTGGAGGGCAGTGCAGCGGCTCTCGGCCTCATCCAGCCTCTGGGAACTGCCTTGGAACTGGGAGGAGAGATGGCGGTTCTCCTCAAACACCTGCGAGAGCTGAGGGGAGGGAGGGACAGCAACGGGCTCAGCAGACTGTACACACACACACACAAAACCAAAAGACAGAAGAATGAAGAAGAAGCAGAGAAGAAAATACGAAAGAAAATGGAAAAGGAGCATGCAAGAGAAATGAAAAGGATAGAGCCAGAGGGGGAGACATTTATGAAATATGTGATCATCTAATCCATAATCATGAAATTAAGTACCTTTCATTCAACCATGTCATTAAGTACTGAAAGTCAGAGAGGGTGATCAGAGGTAGTTGTGAGATAGCGTAGTAGGAAAACAGAATGATTGCAGGTAGGGTTGCTAAGACACGGACAAGAGGCTATGGGTGACAGGAAGGAGGAACAGTCTGGTACCTCTACCTTGTTACTGAGCTGTGTAATCCGCTGCTCTCGCAGCTGAAGATCATTCAGCGGGCCACTCTCTGATTGAAGGACCCCTACTTTAGATGACAGGTCTGCCTCAAGAGGTGCCTGAGCACAAAAAACAACAAACAAGAATACATAAACAGCCATGGAGAAGAGACAACAGAGGTGAACCATAATCACACCATTTAACCGTCTCTTAACTGCACAAATGTATAACTTAAACCTAGATTTGTAGATAACATTGATAAGGATCCACTTTATATTTGTACCACAGTCGTACTTGACACAGCACATTCATCATTTATACTGTATATCCAATTGTGAAGATATCAGTTTTATTACTATGCATACGACCTTCCTTTAATTCGTTGTTATTTTGATTGGTCCAGAAAAAGGTGATTTCACTGCACTTTTTATACCTGCTGTAAACTGTGTACGTGACAAATACAATTTGATTTGGACATGAACAGCAGTCTGCCATCTCACTCATCCCTGGTCCAAGTACAGTCGTTATCAGTTTCAGATTTAGAGGTGTCCTCCTCCTCACCTGTCTCTGGTGGTGTTCCTCGAGTGGTTTGGGCCTGGTGGCGCGGGCCTCCTCCAACATGGCACCGAGCTGGCGCACCTGCTGGTCACGGTCTGAGAGGGTGGCCAGGGTCTGCTGCTTCAGGAGCTCTGCCTGGGCCTGCCAGTCAACCTGCTCCAGCCTAGAGAGAGACATATATACCTATGTAGCCGAGGCATAGATACTCATATTCTTAATCATGTTTAGAGGTATGTTTGGATTTTAAATAACATAAGCAGCTCTTAATGAAGTATGTCTCACCTGAGAATTTCTAGTTCCTGGTTCTCCCTCTGCCTCAGGTTGTCTAGCTCCCTCATCCTGTCCACCATCTCATCAGCCCTCCTCTTCTCCTCCTCTAGCTCCTGGCTGAGTCTAGACAGCTCTCCTCCTCCCAGTCGAGTGAGCTCTGAGTGCTGCCGCTGGAGCTGTTCCAACTACAGGACAGGGAGAAACAAAGCTTGTGTTACTGTGGATACTGGTATATGAAAACACTATATACAGGTAAGTTATGACATCACTACCATTGTGGTTGCGTTAGTAGTGCTTTAATGGAATACTTTGTGCAAAATGGAGATTACTCTGGTTGATTACCAGTCTCTCCCTGTCGTTCTGCAGGGCTGACAGGGCGTTCTTCAGTCCCCACACCTCCGCAGTGGATCCTCCATGGCCCGTGGTGGGTGTCTGCTGGCCCCCTGCCCTGCTCATCTCCTCCAGTCTGAGGCTGAGCTCCTGGGCCTGGCTGAGTGCCTGGTCCCTGCTGCCCTGCAGTGACGCCATGGCCTGGCCGAACGCCTGGTTCTGGGCCCGGAGCTGGCCGGCCACCTCCCTCTCCTCCAGCAGCCTCTGCTCCATGCTCAGCAGGTCTCGGGCCAGCTCAGCCACCCTCTCGGCCGCTGTCTCCGACTCTGTGCGCGTCACCCCTCCCTCCCAACGCAGTTCTTTCAGCTCCTTCTGCCGAGCCTCCTGCACCTCTCTTTCCTTGGCAAGGCTCTCCTCCAGGCTCTCCACCTGGGCCCTGGCAGCCTGCAGCTGCTCCCTCAGCTTCTCTACCTCCGCCCCGGGAGCGTCTCTCACCTGCCTGTTTCCACTATCACCAGCCTGGCTGAGTGTCTCCCTCTCCACCGCCTGAACAAAAGCCTCCCCTCCCTCCAGGCTCTTGATCTTAGCCTCTAGCTCAGCTCTCTCCTTCTCCAGGGTTGCGATGCGCTCCAGCTGGCCGGACAAGAGCTGCTTGTGCTGGGACTCCTTCATGGTGAGGACCTGGGTAAGGTCGTCCCTGTAGCCGTGAAGCTGGGCAGATAGCTTGGCCTTCTCTGCGTGGAGGTCGTCCCTCTGGACCAATAGGGAGCGCAGCTCCTCCTTCAGACTGTTATTCTCCGCAGCAGCCTCCTGGATCAGAGCGTCCTTTTCCATCATCACCTGGGACAACAGACCCATTACGTAGAGGGATGGGTTATACAACTGGGACACGAGGAAGACATTCTACAGTCCTATCACACTAATAATATCCCTCTTATCACTACATACAGTTTCAGCATGTCGATGACATGCGTGTACGTAAACAGACATGGACCATTTACCACCCATTTACATTAAGTGTAGGAGAATCCATTCAGAATCTCTTCTGCCATTTATGCTTCTGTACACATGAGTGTTATCAGTTTCTTTACCTGCAGATGTTTCTCCTCCAGCTGTTTGTACATGCCAAGTACTCTGTCTCTGTCGTCCTGTAAAGAGCCCATGGCCTTGGTGAAGGCGTCCAGCCTGGCTTTGCTGTGGCTGCTCTCCTCCTCTGCCTTCCGCAGCCGGTCCTCCAGACCCCGCACCTCCTCTCTCCTCTCCTCCAGCTCCTTCTCAGCCTCCTGGGCCCTGGCGTCAGCCTCCCTCCTGGCCTCCTCTGCAGCCTGGGGGGGAGAAAGCATGTAAGCAGTCAAGAAGATGCAGGGGTATGGGTTTAAACATTTCCAAGCTCGTACAACAACTTGATAGCTCAATCAAAACGGTAACATCACAATAAATTTGTAGGGAATTTTCACACCCTATTTTGAATAAATGTAGAATTTGACACCCTGTGCATTGAAATGAGCAACTATTCATTGCGATGACAAAACATGTCATAAAGCAGAGATGAAATAAAAGTGATGCGTACCTGTGTCACGGCCTGCTCCTTCTCTCCCAGCAGCTCTACCTCTCTCCTCTCCTTCTCACTCAGCTCTGTCTGCAGACTCTCTGTCAGGGTCTTGGATGAGCGCAGGTCTGTCTCCAGTTGTTCCACGCTCAGGCCCAGCCTCCTCCCCTCTGCTTCCCTCTCCTTCAGCTGGGACCCGACCTCATTGGTCTCTCCCTGCAGCTTCCCAACTGCCTCTTCCAGGGCCTGGGCTCTGTTGCGGAGCCCCTCCGCCTCGCTCTCCAGGGAAGCCAGCTGGGCGCGAGTGTCAGCCAGGGAGGTCTCAGTCTGGGCTAGGGACTTCTGAAGCTCTCCCCTCTCCTGCTCCAGGGCAGCCTGGTTCTCACGGAGCCTCTTCTCTTCCTGCTCCCATTTCAGCTGCCACTGCTCGTCTGCTTTCTGCAGTCTGGACAAAAAACAAGAAAAAAAAACACATTACATAACACAGCATAGTGTATCACAAACCTGGCGGGAAATTGGGGCAATTTAATTAATTAACTTTTTCAGGAACAGTAGCCATTTTTACCTGTCCACTGTAAGCTGTAGCTCTTCTCTCTGTGCGGTCTCTTTCTGCAGCTGTTCAGCCAGATCTCTGGATCGGGTCTCTCCCTCCCGCACCTCTGCCTCCTTCCCCTGGAGGGTGCTGTTGAAGCGACTCTCCCACTGCCGGGTCTCATCCAGCACGCGGTCCCTGTCGTCCTGCAGGGAGGACATACAGCGCGAGAAAGCAGCCAGTCGGGCCAGAGACTCATCAAGGCGGGCCTGCATCTGCTGGGCCTGTCTCTCAGCGGTGTCAGCCAGCTCTTTTGCCTCCCGGGTGGCATTCTCCTCTCTCTCCCTCTCCCGGTAAGACTCCTCCAACCTCAGCTCAATCTGCTTCAGCTCGGCTCCCAGCCTGAACCTCACAGAGTCCAGGCTCTGCTCTGCCTCTGCTTTCAACTCAGCCTCTCTCTGTAGAGCGGTCTGCTCATAGGCTCTCCTTTCAGCTTGGGCCTGGCTGGCCTCTGTCTGGGCCTCAACCAGCTGGGCTTTGCAGCTAGATAGCTCAGCCTCAGTCTTCTTCAAAGCGTCTGTGACTTTGGTCCTCTCCAGATAGGCTTGCCCAAGCTCTTTGTGGATCTCGTTGCTGCCCAGTTGCAAAGCCTTGCCCTCCCTGGCCATCTCGCTGATCCTTTCCTGGTACTGGATGCAATCCTTCTGCATCTGGCGCACCTCCAGCTGCTTCTCTCTCAGCAGCTCCTCCAGCTGCTTTGCCCGGCTCTGGCTGCCCTCTTTCACCCTCTGGGCGGACTTCAGCTGCTGCTCCAGCTCCCTCTGCTTCCCTGACTCGGCCTCTGCCTCTGCCCTCTCTCTCTGGGCCTGCCTCTTGTCCTCCTCCAGCCTGGCTGCCCGGTCCCTCTCACTCTCGGCCAGGGCTTCCAGTTCGGCCCGCTCCCTCTCCAGTCTCTCCACCTCCCGCTGCAGCTCCGCAAGGCGCTCCCGGCTGTCTGCCGCGTCCTGTTGGTAGCCGGCGATGCTGCCATTCAGCTGGGCCAGCTGGTTCATCAGACGCTCCTCTAGGTCGTCCTTCTCTACCTCCAGGCTGCTGTGGAGCCCCTGGAGTTGGGCTTCCCTTTTAGAGCTCTCCTCCATCAGGCTCTGTTCCTTATCTTTACTCTCCTGAAGGAGGTGCTCCAGAGAGGCTAGTCCAGCCTTGAGTTCAGCCTCACTCTCTTGCCACTGTTCCCTCTCTGAATGTAGGGCTGCTTCCATTTCCCTCCGCTTTCCCTCAATTGTGGCCAGTTCACTTTCAGACATGTCCGTCTTCACTGGCTCCTCCCCCTGGGTCTGTTCCTTTTCTTTACTCTCCCGAAGGCGCTGCTCCAGAGAGGCCAGCTCAGCAGTGAGTTCAGCCTCGCGCTCTTGCCTCAGTTCCCGCTCTGACTGTAGGGCTGCCTCCATTTTGCTCAATTTCACATCAATTAGGGCCTGTGTACTTTCAGTTATTTCGTTCTTCCCCGTCTCCTCAAAAGAGTGCATTTCAGGTGCAGCTACCTCAGATTCTATAGCCTGACTATGTGGCTCTATGTCCTGAGGCTGGCTCTTAACTGGCTCTTGGGTAGTTTCAGTCATGACTGTACTAGACTGCTGGGCAACAATAGTTTCCTCCACTACATCATCAGAGATGGGGGTTTTATCTGGAGCTAATCTGTCCCCTTTCTCTAGCTCTTGGGCTAGTTGTTCCCTCACCTCAACAACTTGCTGTTCTAAGGAGTCCCTCTGTGCCGTAGTGGCATTCAAATCAGCTTTCAGAGCCTCAAGCTCTTCTTTGAGTCTTTCAAGTTCTCCTTTGAGTGCCTTGTCCTCCCTTCTTATTCCTTTCTTTTCATCCATCTCTCGGAGTCTCTCATTCTCTTCCTCTAAATCCATGATTTTCTGCTGCTTGGTCTTGGCAAACTTCCTCATCTTGTCTTTGACAGTGTCCACCTCTTTCTGGGCCTCTTCTTTCTGCCGTTCAGCCTCCTGCTTGGCTGCCTCGTGGGTCCTGGCTCTAGCAACAAGCTCCTTCCTCTCCTGCCTAGCAGCTTCCAGCACCCGTCTCACACGCTCTGCCTCATCACTCACGTTCTCATAGGACTTTAGCAGAGTCTCATATTCATCCTTCATCCCATGCACCTTCTCCTCCCATTCTCTGCATGCCCGGGCAGCCTCCTCCTTGGCAGACTCGGCCTCTCTTTTACAGAAGTCTTTCTCTGTCAGCATACCCTCCATGGCCAGCTTGAGGCTCTCGCAGGATCCCCCAAGGCTCTGGTTCTCCACCAAGGTCCGATCGACCTCCTCTATAAGCCTCTCTCTTTCTGCTCTCAGCTTCTCCAGCTCGACTTCTTTAGCATCCATCCTCTGCTGCAGTTCAGTGATGACTTTCTCAGTGGAGGCCAACTCCTCTTTCTGGCTTTTGTTCTCTTTGAGGGCCTCTTTGCGGGAGATAAGGGCGGCCTTGAGCTTCTGCTGAAGCTGCAGGATCTTGGCCTCGCTGGCCTTCTCTTCCTCCTGCCTCTGGGGGACCTCGGCCTCCAGTCTCTGGCTCTTTTCCTTCTCTGCTCTCAGGCCTTCCTGCAGGGAGGCGATCGACTGGTCCTTCTCATACACTGTCTCTTGCATGGACTGGAGGAGAGAGCTTTGCTCACCCAGCTGCTGGCTAAGCTCCATGATCTCATCGTTCTTGTTGCTCAGGAACTGCTTGAAGTCCTCCACCTCTGTCTGCAGGACGGCAATGGTGGACTCAGTGGAGTCTGAGGCGGCTCCCTTGGCCGCAGCCTCCAACTCTGCTTTCACAGCTTCTGCATAGGTCTGAGCCTGGAGACACTTCTCCCTCAGAGCCTCCAACTCCTCATAGACATGTTCAATCTGGCTCTCCTTCTCTCTCAGGGTCTGCAGCTCTTTGCCCAGCGCTAGAAGCTCACTTTCCCTGAGTGACAGGCTAGCCTGGCTCTCCTGCAGTTGGCCCTCCAACTCTGTACAATATGCTTTCTCAGCCTGGACCTCTTCTTTCAGAGCTTGAAATGAGGCCTCAGTGTCAGCTGAAAGTACCTGAGAGGGTTCCTCAGCACTGGGAATGGGTTTATCACCTCGTTGTTGTGCTTCGTTCTCAGGAGCGGCAAAGTCCACCCAGTCTTCCTGGACCCAATCTCCTGCAGCTGGCTTCTCAATCTTCTCCACTGCAGCGTTGGTCTCCAGCTCGGCATGGACTTCCTTCTCTGTGCTCCCCTCTTTCTGTGCCTGCAGTTCCTCGAGCTCTCTCAGTCTAGTCAACAGCCCATCTCGTTCACCAACCTGCTCCTCCAAACGCTCCAACAGCCCATTGTGCTCTTCCTTTTGCTGTTTAAGCTGTTCGCGGTGGTGCCTGTCCTTTTCTTTGGCCATGCGGATGGTGTCTTTGCGAGAGTCCTGGGCCTCCTGGAGTTTCTTTTGCAGTGTTTCGCAATCTGACTCCAGTGAGGCCACCTGGGACTGCAACCCAGTGATTTCAGATGAGGTGTCAGCCTCTGGAGTCTGCTGAGCTCCCTCACTCAGCCTTCTGTTCATTTCAAGTGTCTCTTCCAGAACCTGATCCTGCTGGCTGATTTTCCGTTCCAAAACCTCCATGACCTCTTCTTTGGACCTCAAGGCTTGTCTGAACTCTTCAAGAGTAGTCTCAATTGCCATAACCTCTTGTTTTCTGTCTTTTTCTAAAGCTGGTACACTTGCAGAGGCTTCCTCTGTTGCTTTCCCTACCTGTCCTTTCCTTTGATCTGCCTCTTTCTCAAACTCTGCAACTTTTTTCATCAGCTCTTTGCGCTGCATCAGGGCTGCCTGCAACCTCTTTTTAATGGTGGCCACTTGGGTTGTCAGATCCTCTTTGTCCTTTTGCAAACTAGTGAGCTCATCACTATCCTCTACATGACTCTCCCCTGTCGCTTTCTCCTTTTCTCCAGCTTTCTCAAGCTCAATTATCTGCTCCTTTAGTTTCTTGACTTCAGCACTCATCAGGAACTTCTCCTCACCGGTCTGGAGCAGTTTGGCAGACATGCCATTGCTCAGCTCCATCATCTCCTGCTCTTTCTGGGTGATGCGCAGTTGCAGCTCGTTAATCTCTGTGTCCCTCTCAGACAGTACAGCTTTGGCCATGTCCCTAGCCTGGGAGATGTCCAGTAGGCTGGCCTCCATGTCTTGGAGCTTCTGCTCCAGCTCAGAGGAGGTGATTTCCCCTTCTTCCAGCTGGACACTCAGCATCCTGGCCTGGCACTCCTGCTGAGAGAGAGAGTGCTGAGCCTTGTCCAGGTCTGCCTGCAGGGCCTGGATCTGCTGCTCTTTGGCGCGGCCTTCTGTCTGCAGGCTGGCCAGCTGCTCCTCCAGGAGATGCATCTTCATGCTCTGCCTCTCCAAGTCAGAGGCACTGTGCTGGGCCACCGTGTCCATCTCTGACCTGGCTGACTGGAGCTCTTCCTCATATCTCTGGGCCTGGGACTCTGCCTCATCCTTGGCAACTGCCAGGGACCGAATCTCTTCCTCAAGGCCTTGGGCTCTCGCCTGTGACTCTGAGGCAGCCTCTCTCAGTCTCTGGAGCTCAACCATGAGCTCACTGTACCTGTTCTGCAGCTCATCTGCTAGGGCCTGGGCAAACACCTGTCCAGGGGCAGAGTCAGAGTCAAAGAGGGTCGCCCCCTGCTGGCTGAGGTGCACCTGCACAGTCTCACGGATGATGACTGATGAGGACTCCACCTGGACTGTGGATGTTTCCTGCTCAGAGCTGTTCTCTTCCCAGGATTGCATCTGGAGCTGGCCAAAGCCCTGCAGTATGGGAGGCGACTGCTGACCTTCATCTTGGTTCACAGCCTCTAGGAGGGTCCAGCTGCTGTGGGCCACCTCGGAGTCACTGCTCGTGACCATCTCATCAGAGGAGGCCCCCTTAGATTCTCCGGGAGAGTCAGACTGGGGTTCAATGAGCTCTGGACTGCTCTCGTTATCAGCGGAGACTGACAGGATTGACCTATCCTCTGCCACCAGGGTGGTGTCCTCCTCTCGCGTGTCTTCTAGGAGGTCTGGCAGCACTGTAGGACTGTCGCAGGGGGCCATGGCAGTGTCCTCACTCTGGTCTAGAATCTGATCAGCTCTTACCTTGAATGTATCATTTGAGCCCTGCTCTTCAGCCAGCACAAGACTCTCTCGCAGGGCAGCCAACTCATGGTCTTTCTCCAATAGCTGCCGCTCCAGAGCCAATATTTGGGCTGGGGAAATCAATAAAGATGAAAATTAATAGCCAGCCTAATTATCTCACAATACACAATTAATTGATCATACCTGAATTGCCAAAACAGCTATTTTTTTCATGACTCTGCCTATATATTATAGATTTCCTTTCAGATTTTCGCTTCTAACTGTTAACAATTGAGATTATTATTGACATACTGTCAACATACTGACAATACTGTTGGCATGTCTACTAAACCACCAGTCTTTCAGGTTTAGTTACAGACTGTGTGAAATGGGTAAGGCCTGTAACCGCATCTGCATCACTATGCCGAACTCTGTTGGCAGCGGGGCCTGTGACAGCACAATGTCCAATCCTATGCAAACACATCAATAGAGGGTGTGTGTGCTGCTGGCAGGATGTATGACTGGTCCTGGCGGTTGGCTTTCAGATGTATGACTGGTCCTGGCGGTTGGCTTTCAGATGTATGACTGGTCCTGGCGGTTGGCTTTCAGATGTATGACTGGTCCTGGCGGTTGGCTTCAGATGTATGACTGGTCCTGGCGGTTGGCTTTCAGATGTATGACTGGTCCTGGTGGTTGGCTTTCAGATGTATGACTGGTCCTGGCGGTTGGCTTTCAGATGTATGACTGGTCCTGGTGGTTGGCTTTCAGATTCAGAGAATAAAAACACACATTTTAAAATAGGTCTCCTTACCTTTTTCAGCATCAGTCACTTCTTCCACAGACGGGTCAGTCACACACTGGACCAATGACTCCCTAGCAGCCTAGGAGAGAAAGACAAAGGCCTGAGTTATTTCTGAACACACAGAGGGTGTAAACCTTATGACTTAATAATACATCAATCCCATTGAAGTGGGACTACATTCAAAATGAAGTCAGTTAATAGTTTCACACAGCTGTAATGTTGTTACACAATAGTTACACTGTAGTTATGATGAGCCTGGATGTGAAGGTCAGCCCAGAGCTGCAGTCATAACAGAGGATCAGTGGAGAGGCGATTAGCATTGCCTTGACCCAAACGGCAGGAGGACATTCTGCCTCAGCATTATTAAACCTAACCACAGTCTCTGTCCCTCAGGCTGTCCCCTCTGAGATAGATTGTGGCCGACTGACCTGCCCCAGTAGTCAGGGCAGAAACCAGAGAGACTTCCCCACATGAATAAGCATGTGCGACACTCAATGTGCTGACTGGGCAGTCCTCACAGCACAGTGAAATAACAGCACACCAATAGATCATATTGTATCAGACTGCACACACATACAGCACAAATGTCTACAGAGGGTTTGTCGCTTTCTATTGTGACTCCGCACAGTCAACAAATTCTGTCTGGAAAGGGGATTGTCTAACAATTGGATTGAACATACAGTGCCTTCAGAAAGTATTCACACCCCTTGACTTTTTCCACATTTTGTTGTGTTACAGCCTGAATTTAAAATGGATTAAATTAAGATGTTTTGTCACTGGCCTGAATACAATACCCCACAATGTGAAATTGGAATTATGTTTTTAGTCATTTTTCAAATTATTTAAAAATTAAGAGTTAAAATGTCTTGAGCCAATAAGTATTCAACCCGTTTGTTATGGCAAGCCTAAATAAGTTCAGGAGTAAAAATGTGCTTAACAAGTCACATAATAAGTTGCAGGGACTCTGTGTGCAATAATAGTGGTTAACATGAGCTTTGAATGATTACCTCATCTCTATACCCCACACATACAATTACCCCTCAGTCAAGCATTGAATTTCAAACACAGATTCAATTACAAAGACCAGGAAGCTTTCCAATGCCTTGCAAAGAAGGGAACCTATTGGTAGATGGGTAAACATTTTAAAAGCAGACATTGAATATGCCTTTGAGTATGGTGAAGTTATTCATTACACTTTAGATGGTGTATCAATGCACCCAGTCACTACAAAGATACAGGCATCCTTCCTAACTTAGTTGCCGCAAAGGAAGGAAACCGCTCAGGGATTTCACCATGAGGCCAATGGTGACTTTAAAACAGTTACAGAGTTTAATGGCTGTGATATGAGAAAACTGAGGATGGATCAACAACATTGTAGTTACTCCACAATAATTACCTAATTAACAGAGTGAAAAGAAGGAAGCCTGTACAGAATAAAATTATTCCAAAACATGTCTGTTTGCAACAAGGCACTAAAGTAAAACTGCAATTCACTGTTCATCCTGAATACAAAGTGTTATGTTGTGTTCGATTTGCCCCAAACATATCACTGAGTACCACACTTCATATTTTCAAGCATGGTGGTGGCTGCATCATCTTATGGGTATGCTTGTCATCAGTAAGGACTGGAGAGTTTTTCAGGATAAAAAGAAACATAATAGAGCTAAGCACAGGCAAAATCCTAGAGGAAAACCTGGTTCAGTCTGCTTTCCAAAAGAGACCGATTCCCATTTCAGCAGGACGATAACCTAAAACACAAGGCCAATTATAAACTGGGTGGGTCGAGCCCTGAATGCTGATTGGCTGACAGCCTGGTATATCAGACCGTATAACATGGGTATGACAAAACATTTATTTTTACTGCTCTAATTACGTTGGTAACCAGTTTATAATAGCATTACGGCACCTCGGGGGTTTGTGATATACAGCGTTGCGTCGTGCCTAAGAACAGCCCTTAGCTGTGGTATATTGGTCAAAAACCACACTTCTGGCCTTATTGCTTAAATATACACTGAGTGTACAAAATATTAAGAACACCTGTTCTTTCCATGACATAGACTGAACAGGTGAATCCTGGTGAAAGCTATGATCCCTTATTAATGTCCCTTGTTAAATCCACTTTAAATCAGTGTAGATGAAGGGGAGGAGACAGGTTAAAGAAGGATTTTTAAGCCTTGAGACCAGTGAGACATGGATTGGGTACATCTGCCATTCAGAGGGTAAATGGGTAAAACAATAGATTTAAGTGCCTTTGAATGGGGTATGGTAGTAGGTGCCAGGTGCACCGGTTTGCGTAAAGAACTGCAACACTGCTGGGTTTTTTCTCAACATTTTACCATGTACGCTAAGAATGGTCCACCACCCAAAGGACATCCAGCCAACTTGACACAACTGTGGGAAGCATTGGAATGAACATGGGCCAGCATCCCTGTGGAACGCTTTTGACACCTTGTAGAGTCCATGCCCTGAAGAATTGAGGCTGTTCTGAGAGCAAAAGGGGAGGGAGGGGCCAACTCAATATTAGTAAGGTGTTCTTAATGTTTTGTTCCTAAGTGGCCCAGTTACAGTTGACTTAAATTGTCTTGAAAATGTATGGCTAGACTTGAAAATGGCTGTCTAGCAATAATCAACAACCAACTTGACAGAGCTTGAAGAATAAAAATAAATAAAAGTGAAAATATTGCACAATCCAGATGTGCAAAGCTCTTGGAAACTTACCCACAAAGCCTCACAGCTGTAAACGCTGCCGAAGGTGGTTCTAGCTGTATTGACTCAGTGGTGTGAACACTTATGTAAATGAGATATTTCTGTATCTCATTTTCAATAAATGTAGTAGCACTTCTAAAAACATGTTTTCACTTTGTCATTATGGAGTATTGTGTGTAGATGGGTGAGAGATTTTTTATATTTTTTAAAATACATTTCGAATTCAGGCTCTAATACAACAAAATGTGGGTTATGGGTCAAGGGTTATGAATACTTTCTGTAAATTCACTGTGTGTGAAAACATCTGACATAAATAGATGCCATATATTAACATAATAATTAATAATTAACATAATAACAATCTTGGATCATTGGTCATAGTTTTTTTGGCATTGCATAACTTCTCAAATAACGAGCATTGTAAGACATCCACAGCTTTGCCATTTACACAGATGAAAATGAGCCCACCATTTGGACAAATTACAAAAATACATTAGAGAATCTAGCAATGGGTACAACAGACTGAAGAGTCTGGTAATTTGGGGTTCACAGATAATAAACCATATAAGCTATTTCTCCCAAAGTACATTTTGATGTTTATTTTCAGGTTATTACAGGATTCAAAACAAGCTTACAACATGTGCTACCTTAATTAATTTAGTAGTCGTAACAATACCCTACATTAATTTAGTGTGTCTGACTGCTCACCATTCCAATTTGCTGCTCCAGCTGTTGTATCCTAGCAACTGCCTCTTTGCCTTCTGCGGTGCGCTTATCCAGTTGTTCTGAAAGAAAAAAAAAAAAATTATTAAATACGCTGCAAGCAAGCCACTTGTTAGGGTATCATGAATGCTATACACTTATAAACGGAACTTGCATGATAGTGTATTTGGTTCCCTTACCTTGCAATGTCTCCATGGTGTGGGTGACCTGGGCGCAGCGTTCCTCGCTCTCCCTCTGCTCCACCCTCAGCCTCTCCAGCCGGGCCTCCAGGGCCTGCAGTGTACCCAGGCACTGGGCCGGGTCGGTGGGAACAGGGCTGTCCTCCTTGGCCCCCTCTCCAGCCAGAGAGCGCAGGCCTGTCAACAACTCAGCCAGGGCCTCTCCTGCCCTTTGCCCCTCTCCATACTCCTCTCTTAAGGCAGTAAGCTCCTTCTCCAACCTGGCTACTTCTCTGTTGGTCACTTCCTCCCGCTCTCTAGTGGCACACTCCAGTTTCACTGTCAGCTCCTCCATCTGGGTTGATCTGTCTCTCTCTGAACCCTCCAGGTTGGCTAGCTGGGCTGCTCTGTCCTGCTCGGAGGCCTCAAGGTTGGCTCGGAGGGCCACCAGCTCTGCCTCGGCCTGGCTGGACCACCCAGCCCACTGCTGCCTCTCCTCCTCCCTCTGCCTGCCAGCCTCAGCCAGCTCCTGCTCCCTCTGCCTGCCAGCCTCAGCCAGCTCCTGCTCCATCTGGCGGAACTGAGCTGTGAGGATCTGCAGAGAGAAGGGGGAGAGTTAGAGGTAGAGTGAGGCAGAGAGGGTGAAAGAGAGAGAGAGGCAGAGAGAGAGAGAGAGGCATAGAGGACAAGAGAGGCAGAGAGGACAAGAGGCAGAGAGAGAGAGGCAGAGAGAGAGGCAGAGAGGGCAAGAGAGGCAGAGCGGGAAAGAGAGTGCGAGAGAGAGTGCGAGAGAGAGAGAGAGGCAGAGAGAGAGAGAGGCAGAGAGAGAGAGGCAGAGAGAGAGAGAGGCAGAGAGAGAGAGAGGCAGAGAGACAGAGAGGCAGAGAGACAGAGAGAGAGGCAGAGAGGGCAAGAGAGGCAGAGAGGGAGAGAGAGGCAGAGCGAGAGAGGCAGACAGAGAGAGGCAGAGAGGGAGAATGAAGACAGATGAAGACGAGGACGGTAGGGTCTACAAGAAGGACTGCTCGGCTGTGCGAGTAAAGCAGTGATTTTGCATTTAGATGAGAAATGAGTCTGCCCCTCAGCCCTTATGTAACATGCAACTTGTCAATCACCAAATGTACTTACTCAATCAGTGTCACTCCGCTGTCACACTAGTAACTTGGTGAATAATGTAATACAGTACTCTGTGTCAGTCTCTTCAGATGGGCTCATTTTGCTCATTGTTATTCTATTGTGGGACCTTCATTGAGAAAACACCATTCCCACTATGGTTCTACACTGACCAGCACAGTAGAGCGTGTCTGTACCTGTTTCTGCTGGTCGGCATTGTTCAGCTCCCCCTGCAGCATCTCCAGCACCTGGCAGCGTGACCGCATGGCTTCCTCCTGCTCCTCACAACGCCGCTGGGCTGCACGTAGAGCCTAGCAACACACACACTAAAGGCTTGGGTACAGGCTAAAAAACAGTATATAGGACCTGGCCTGTGTGAGGGGGTGTAGAGTGAGTCAGAGAATGAAGTTTGTACCTGCTGCAGCTCAGCGTCGTTCTGGCTCTGCACTGTGACCCTCAGCAGCTCGTCCTCATGCTTCTGGATCTGCTCCTGGAAACGCACGTCCTTTTCACAGACAACTGCCTGAAGCACACGAACCTAAACGCATGACACATCTCTGCAGTCAGCTGAAGTGCCACCCTTTTTTTTTTTTTTTAAATACAATGCAATCCGGAACATTTTCATTGAAAATGGTTAGAGTAACAACAAAATTGGCACCTGCTCCGTGTGTATGGCTTCCTTTTCACACAGGGCCTCTTCGGACATCTGGAGACGCTCCTCGAGGTTCTTCGCCGAGGTCGAGACCTCACTGAGCTGCTTCCTCAGCTCCTGGAGTTCCTCCTCCACAGCAGGAGCTGAGCTGGTGAAGGAGCTGTCTGGAGAGCTCTTCAGGAAATAGACAAGGATTTCAAAATGTTATTGATGACAAAATAGTCTAGTGTAGACCAAACTGGCTGTAAAGAATCGACAACATTTTAACTGAATACATAACAGCTAAAATACACATCAGAACAATGCTTAATGAACGTAGAGTTATTTGAACTCAGCTAAAGGACTCACTGTTGCTCCCTCCTGCCCCTTGAGGTCAGCAATTTGTTTGTTCAGAGTAGCCATCTTGGCTTTGGCCTGCAGCTTCAGTTTAGTGAAGCGTGCCTCCGCTGTCTCCCTTTCACTCTGTAAACACACCAACAAACACAGCATTGAAACTTGTGTTCCAGCAACAACAGCATCATCTCAGTATACTTCTGACCACAATCATTATTTGACAAGAAGTGCATCAAATATGAATATTTCATGAACCCAACCCACACAGGAGAGTAAAAATCGAAGATATGCATTGAGGGCACATCCATATAAAACCACTGCATTCATGTGTCTCACACACGCATACAAAGTCAAAGCAATACACACAGGCATGTGCGCACGGACACACACGCACACACACGCACACACACACACACACACACACACACACACACACACAGTCAACAAAATACATGCAGGTCCACAAAACCAAAGGAAAACACACCCACCTGTACCCAGGCCTCACCTTGAGCTGCGTTTCGAATGTGGCCAGCTGGCTGTCCTTATCTCTGACCACCTCCTTGAGATGCACCGTCAGCTGCTCCAGATGAGCCAGCCTCTCCAGGGGCTCCTCCTCCACCCCAGGCCCAGACTCCTCAGGGGCCCCGGGGGCATCTCCAGGGGGGAGCTGGGGGACCAACATATCCTGCAACAGAGTCACAGAGAAGAAGAGTGGATACAAATATGGGGACTTGGGAGAACATTAAGGTCTTCAAAGGTGATTCGTTAGAGCAGGGTTTCCCAAACTGGGTCCTGGGGTCCCCCCTGGGTGCACGTTTTGGTTTCTCCCCTTGCACTACACAGCTGATTCAAATAATCAACGCTTGATGATGAGTTGGTTATTTGAATCAGCTGTGTAGTGCTAGAGCAAAAACCAAAACGTGCACCCAGGGGGGACTCCAGAACCGAGTTTGGGGGAACATGTGTTAGAGTGCTGATCAGTTTTGCCTTTTAGATCACAATGGATTTATTATTATGGACAGAGAGGAGCTGATCCTAGTTAAACACTACTGCTCTGAGACAGTTGATAAATATGGGTCCCAGGACAGAAAACATGTGCCATGTTATGTAAGCTTGTGAGGGGTTGAGGGAGTCTCTCTTACATGAGGGGCTCCATCGGGGGGCTCGTCCCCAGACAGCTCCTGCAGGACGTTGGTAAAGCCCTGGGACAGCCGGCTGAACATGTAGCCGAATCTGGTGGTACAAGACAGAGACATTAGGCCTTTATCTGGACAGGTGGGACCTGGGTCATAGTCAGTGGGTTGCAAAAGATCCTACCCAAAAAAGGTCCTTCAAGAGGTCCTACCTAAACTTTCCAAATATATTTTGGGGCTTTCTTATCTTCTGAGTCCATAGATGCCACAACAAAATAAATGATAAGCTTATCAAAAGTTTCTTAAAAAATGTGAATATTCCATGCAGTGTTTCTTCCCATGCAAGATCCCTGATCAAAGTAAACCCATGTCCTAACATGATACTTTCACCTTGGTTTGACATGTTAGATATGAGATTTCTGAGAGATGCCCAAGATTCTAGAGTTTGGAGATCGAGGGTTCTGTCTCAATCAATCACTATTTATAAAGCCCTTTTTACATCAGCAGTTGTCACAAAGTGCTATACAGAAACCGGATCAAAAAATCTCCATGGAGTTATGATGCATTTCCAATGTTAGCACCCCTGTTACGTTATGATTCACATTTCTGTGTATTGAAATTATTTAAGACAAAAACATAGATAAAAATAAAATAATAAATGGAAATAAGTGCAGTGGATGATAACAATTGAGACCAGTGAATCCTGGACAGTCAATCACTGGAGGCCCCTCGGAGGACCATCCTCCTCAGTGAATTTCATAAAAAATGATGACATTTTCAAAAAGTTATTTAAAAAAAAAATCAAACTAGAGGTCGACCGATTAATGGCCGATTAATTAGGGCCGATTTCAAGTTTTCATAACAATAGGAAATCTGTATTTTTTGGCGCCGATTTGCTGATTTTTTGTATATTTTTATACCTTTATTTAACTATGCAAGTCAATTAAGAACAAATTCTTATTTTCAATGATGGCCTAGGAACGGTAGGTTAACGACAGATTTTCACCTTCTCAGCTTGGGGGATCCAATCTTGCAACCTTACAGTTAACTAGTCCAACGCAATAACGACCTGCCTCTCTCTCTCGTTGCACTCCACAAGGAGACTGCCTGTTACGCGAATGCAGTAAGCCAAGGTAAGTTGCTAGCTAGCATTAAACTTATCTTATAAAAAACAATCAATCATAATCACTAGTTAACTACACATGGTTGATGATATTACTAGATATTATCTAGCGTGTCCTGCGTTGCATATAATCTGACTGAGAATACAAGCATACAAGTATCTAAATATCTGACTGAGCGGTGGTAGGCAGAAGCAGGCGCGTAAACATTCATTCAAACAGCACATTCTTTGCGTTTTGCCAGCAGCTCTTCGTTGTGCGTCAAGCATTGCGCTGTGTATGACTTCAAGCCTATCAACTCCCAAGATGAGGCTGGGTGTAACCAAAGTGAAATGGCTGGCTAGTTAGCGCACGCTAATAGCGTTTCAAACGGCACTCGCTCTGAGCCTTCTAGTAGTTGTTCCCCTTGCTCTGCATGGGTAATGCTGCTTCGATGGTGGCTGTTGTCGTTGTGTTGTTGGTTCGAGCCCAGGGAGGAGCGAGGAGAAGGACGGAAGCTATACCGTTACACTGGCAATACTAAAGTGTCTATAAGAACATCCAATAGTCAAAGGTTAATGAAATACAAATGGTATAGAGGGAAATAGTCCTATAATTCCTATAAAAATTACAACCTAAAACTTCTTACCTGGGAATATTGAAGACTCATGTTAAAAGGAACCACCAGCTTTCATATGTTCTCATGTTCTGAGCAAGGAACTAAAATGTTAGCTTTCTTACATAGCACATATTGCACTTTTACTTTCTTCTCCAACACTTTGTTTTTGCATTATTTAAACCAAATTGAACATGTTTCATTATTTACTTGAGGCTAAATTGATTTTATTGATGTATTATATTAAGTTAAATTAAGTGTTCATTCAGTATTGTTGTAATTGTCATTATTACAAATCAATGTTACAAATCGGCCGAATAATCAGTATCGTCTTTTTTTGGGCCTCCAATAATCGGTATCGGTGTTGAAAAATCATAATCGGTTGACCTCTAGATCAAACTATACTAAATATATTCACGTCACCAAATAATTGATGAAAACACACCATTTTGCAATGAAGGTCTACAGTAGCCTCAGCAGCCCTCAGCATGTTAGCACCATAGTGTGGCTGGAGGACAGCTAGCTTCTGTCCTTCTCTGGGTACATTGACTCAATACAAATCCTAAGAGGCTCATGGTTCTCACCCCCTTCCATAGACTTACACAGTAATTATGACAACTTCCGGAGGACGTCCTAGAAACCTATCACAGCATGAACTGACATGTTGTACACGCAATCAAAAGATCAGAGAATGAATCTAGTACTGAAAGCATAAGCTTCAGCTAGCTAGCACTGCAGTGCATAAAATGTGGTGAGTAACGTTAGTTGACTCAAAGAGAGAGAAAGACAGTAGTTGAACGGTTAACAAAATAATTTATTCAAAAAATGAAGGAAAAGTAAGAGAGAGAGTGTTGTATTTTATTTGTGTTACTTTCACTTACTTAGCTAGCAAATGCAGCTAGCTAGTTAAGTGTACTGAAACAGAGAGGGATGCCATGTTAACTAGCTGGCTATCCAACACTGGATTTCTTCCAAGGTAAGCTTTTTATTTTGACTTATTGCCGCCGGTTCATAAACGGAAAGAAACTGGGGGGAAAAGACCTGAATTTGTCCAATAGAAATTCACATTTGCAACTGTCAGCTAGATGCAGGCAAGAGTGTGGAAGGCGGTATTGACTGTGTCACTGTCTGTCACCTTGATTCTCCACCTCATTCATAGGCTAGGTTGTAGCAACATCACAATGGGTACAGGGGAAATTAGAGTATCATGTAGTAGCCTAAACCTATCGATGTTGGCTGGGTGAATGTGAATGAGTCATCCGATATGCTGTAATAGAAATAAGGCCATACTCATTAAAATGTATCATCCTCCCTCATCTTAAATGGCCCCGACCGCCACTGCAGTCAATCATCCTTTGTGCCAATAATATACCTGTGGCAACATACATTTACGGGCATTATTGTTATTGCGACCCAGATAGTTCGTGCAGAGGGCCTCGGGGCTCGAATGTCACCCGAAGAACCGAACACTGCCGAACAATAGGGCCATTCGACTGCGGCTGCGTCACTTCGTTTTGCCCACTACTCCTGAACAGCAGATTATGGGGAGAAATGGATGGCTTACTTTCTGAACATTGTGACAGTGCTGGCTCCAACCATAGTAAGAGTATTTGATGTTTATACATAAATCGGAATTATGATGTATTGGTTGCGCTTGTATAAAAACAGCACAGTAGACAATCTCAGATAGAAAGCGAACGACTTAGCTTTTCAGTGCACGTAGACAAGCAGCTAGCTAGCTTGCTGGCTAACAATGATAACAATATTGTCTAAATATATCGCCGTGCCTTGTTTTATTGGAGCGTGTGGCAGCTGTTCTAAATTGCAACTCTGTGAATGGTGTGCTGGTAGTTGAAAGAACGAGCGACTAACCTGTATGAAAGCTTCTCAGATGTCTGTTTATTCTTTTTATATGATAAATCTCCTCTGCTGTATTTCTGTGCATAGCCACATCACCAAACATCCCGGAAACAAAACTTGCAGAACATCGATTGGCCAGTGGAGGATTGCTCAACAGTAAGGGAGAGTCTGTAAATTCCGACCTTTACCATTTTTATAGAGACCGTCTTAGGGACATGGACATTTCAAAAAACGAAAAATGTGCAACATGCGCCAAAACACTTAAAAAAGAGAAGTTTTTTACAAGATAATGTTTTTGTCTTTTTATACCACGATTAACCTTCTTATCCATTTTCGTTTGGAACCACACTGCTGAATTTATTAGGATGGGGCCGGGTCATGACCCACGGGTCAATCTGATCATCAACAATGGAAGGCAACTTGGACGAAGCCTTCTCCTACTTGCACACTACACCACAGTGTTTCTGACCTTTGTGAGTCGCTCTGTGAACTGGTTCGTGCAGATGCTAAAGTGGACTACACTGTTTGCACGGTACACCGTGTCCGTCTTTGACTCTATCTACAGACACCTGCATTGGTGGCGTAGAAGGGGCGGTGGAGGCGTTGCCAAGCAGATCTGCCCCAGCACTGACACAAAATCAGGGTGACCAGAGTAAACATGCCAAGTCCCTTTAAACCTGAAGAAGTCTCAATTATTCTAAGAGTTTTAACAAACCCTATCACTAACCGGACAGCCTGCTCAAGACATCACATCAGAAGATCTCACTGATCTTTTGGGAAAATGAAGTGCAACAGAGGTGAGAGAGTTGAAGTAGAATGGAAAGAGCACCTAACTGAAGTCATTCAGCTTGAGCATTTCATTTTTAAATTTAATTTATTACTAACAGTCTAGTGTTTTACAGTATATGCATGTATCGGTTGCATGTGTATTCCTTGTACTGTAATGCCAATATGAAAGTTACATGTTTGAATATTCATATCATAAACTACTATAATAATGTTCAAGGAAAGCTTCTCCAAAACCACTAACAGGAGGGGAAGAATCAGGCATTAAACACACTATTGTAACACTTTTCTAAAGGGGATAACATCAATTCAACTACACTACCCACCTATGAACTGTCATTTGTAACATGTATAGGATGTACAGTATAGGGGTCTAACTAAGCAGCTATTTTGTCCCACAGCCAGCTTTTCATGTGACTGTACATAACTGAGAAGCATGTTTCCTGGGCCACCAGACAGGGAATGGGTCTTTCACATTCTAATCTCGGCACCCAGAACCAAATCTACTCAATTACATTCATGTTCAGTCTGTCACAAGACTATTCCCATTCCTGCATTATACTGTGTCAATCAGAAATTCGAACCACTATTGAATTGAACGAATACAGAATTGTCTTTATCTATGCTTATAATGTGTATTCTTTTATTATTGTATTTACTTATTTTATTTGTACAAACTGTGAAAATACTATATGAATGGCAGCATTGTGTTCAAAATCATGCCAACAATAATCCCTAAAGTTGCAAATGTGTTGACTGTTGTCTGGATGTGTGAAGTTGGCTGGATGTCCTTTGGGTGGACCATTTTTACACACATGAAACTGTTGTTAGAGTGAAAAACCCAGCAGCATTGCAGTTCTTGACACAAACCGGTGTGCCTGGCACCTACTACCATACCCCATTCAAAGGCACTTAAATCTTTTGTCTTGCCCATTCACCCTCTGAATGGCACACACACACTCGATGTCTCAAGGCTTAAAAATCCTTCTTGAACCGGTCTCCTCCCCTTCACCTACAGATTGAAGGGGATTTAACAAGTGACATCAATTAGGGATCATAGACTGTCCAGGTGAAAGCTATGTCATGGAAAGAGGTGTCCTTAATGTTTTGTATCCTCAGTGTATATCACAGGTGTCAAACTCATTCCACGGAGGGCTGAGTGTCTGCGGGTTTTCGCTCCTCCCTTGTACTCGAGAGGAATTAAATCAAATCAAATTGTCACACGCACCGAATACAACAGGTGTAAATCTTACAGTGAAATGCTTACTTACAAGCTCTTAACCAACAATGCAGGTAAGAAAAATACAAATAAATAAATAAAGTAACAAATAATTAAAGGGCAGCAGTAAAATAACAATGTGGAGGCTATATAAAGGGGGTACCGGTACAGAGTCAATGGGCAGGGGCACTGGTTAGTCGAGGTAATTGAGGTAATATACGTGGGTAGAGTTATTAAAGTCACTTATGCATACATAATAAGAGAGTAGCAGCAGTGTAAAATAGGGGGGCAATGCAAGTAGTCTGGGTAGCCATTTGATTACATATTCAGTAGTCTTATGGCTTGGGGGTTGAAGCTGTTTAGAAGCCTCTTGGACCTCCGGTACCGCTAGCCGTGCTGTAGCAGAGAGAACAGTCTATGACTAGGGTGGCTGGAGTCTTTGAATTTTTTTAGGGCCTTCCTCTGACACCGCCTGGTATAAAGGTCCTGGCAGGAAGCTTGGCCTCAGTGATGTACTGGGCCGTACGCATTACCCTCTGTAGAGCCTTGCGGTCGGAGGCCGAGCAGTTGCCATATCAGACATTGATGCAACCATGCTCTCGATGGTGCAGCTGTAGAACCTTTTGAGGACCCATGCAAAATCTTTTCAGTCTCCTGAAGGGATTATGTTTTTGTCGTGCCCTCTTCATGACTATCTTGGTGTGCTTAGACCATGTTTGTTTGTTGGTGATGTGGACACCAAGGAACTTGAAGCTCTCAACTTGCTCCACTGAGGTCACCCACTAGTAAGGAACTCCCCTCACCTGGTTGTTTTAGGGCTCTATTGAAAGGAAAAAAACAAACCTGCAGACATGCAGCCCCACATGGGAATGAGTTTGACACCCCTGGTCTAGATAAAGCCTTTAAAGATGGAATACACATTAGGGGAAACGGCACCACTGTCTCTCAAATTTGGCCGTACGTGTCCTCCTCTTCTTGATATGCCACACCTGTCTGGTGGATGGGTTACCTTGGCACGGGAGAAATGTTCACTAACAGGAATGTAAACACATTTCTGCATATCATTTTGGAGAAATAAGCTTTTTGTACGAATGGAAAAATTCTGGGATCTTATTTCAGCTCATGAAACATGGGCTCAACACTTTACATGTTGCGTTTATATTTTTGTTCAGTATAGTAATATCCCAAACGGATATGAAAGTTTCACCATTAAGGATTCCAGCTTTAAGAACCAGTAAAGCAAACTGTTTTGGGGATTTCTGTGAAAGCTACAGCATGTACTCTGTACTGTAGTCTAAGTAAGAAACCTCTAACTGACTGTAGGATGTGCCACAATGTTCTATCTGGGCCTAAGCGCCACAGTTGAAGTACTTTATTGTGCATTATGCTAAATCCACTGCTTGTCTGGCCTCAATGTTCCTGTTGGGCTGCATGAAGAATCAAAGTCTGGCACTGTAATACAGAAAGCATCGTCTTGTAGTCATGATGAAGTTATTCGTGAGTAATGACCTGGGCCTACTTGGTCTATGAATGTGAAGGAATCTAAATAAACCAAACTAAACACAGAACTGTGACATTCTTTACTATTTTCTTCCCTTTCCAGTGAAATGCCACACAGACACATGGTCCTGATTGACGTAGGCTTGCAAATAGGTGAGAACATGAAATGATTCCAGATTGTTAGAGAACTTCTTGTCACCCTAAGAGTTAGTCTGCTGTTGCTGTTTTAAAGAGCTCAGTCTTCAATGAAAACATAATTTCCAGAAACAGTAGCATTTCCTTTACAATTGCTGATCCAGAGAAGCTCATATGTATGACTAATGATGCTGTAGTGCATTCAGTGGTGGAAAAAGTACTCAAGTCATACTTGAGTAAAAGTGAAAGTAAATGCGTTACATCAAATTTCTTCGATTAAGAAAACCAGATGGCACACCAACACTCAGACATCATTTAGAAACAGTATTTGTTTAGTGAGTCTGCCTGATCAGAGGCAGCAGGGATGACAATGCTTTATGGTGATAGGTACGTGAATTGGACCATATTGCTGTCCTGCCTTAACATTTGAAATGTAAAAGTTGTCAAAAATATAAATAGTAAAGTACAGACACCCCACAAAAACTAGTTAAGGTCCAATGCAGCAATTTTTAAAATCTCAATATCAAATCATTTCTGGGTAACAATTAAGTACCTTACTGTGATGGTTTAATTAAAATTGTCAAAGAGCAATTTCTCAAGCAAGAATTTTGCTAGGACTGTCTGGGAGTTGTCTGAGTGGGGAGGGGAAAACTGAATATTAGCTGTTATTGGCCGAGAGGTTTTGAACTCTTTCTTATTGGTCTATTAAATCATTTACAGCTTGGTGATGTCACCAGGCAGGCCAAAACTCCATCCCACTAAAACAGGCTGAAATTTCAGGCAGTCTTTTCAAACAGCTCTTACACTAAAAGTAATATAATTTTCACAGTATTATTCTAAACTCAGTGTCTAAATATGTATAAAAACACAGGAATATCACGTTTTTGACTGCCTGGGCTATTAAATAGTACTTATCAGTTTGGGAAGAGAATACCAAGGTGTTAGTCAGCGTCCCTGTCCCATGGTTGGTGGACAGTGTACAGTCCTCCTTTCCTCCAATGGGACCTTAAGCCTTTTATCAGCTGCTTCACCTGGGTTACAGCCAATTAGAGACAAGGAGAACACAACAGGGTGTGGCCCGTCCGACCTGATACAAAAGCCCCGGCCGGTGCCCACCTCCTCCCCAGATCCCATCGTTGTGTGACTGTGAAGAGCGATACCCTCCGCTTCACAGTAGACCAACAGGGCTCTTAAGTCGACCGCCAACCCCGTCTTTCGACACTTCACAACACAGTCAGTCGCCTGTACAGACATGGGTAACTCTACAGGATCCACCGTGGAAGATCTCCAGGCTGTGGAGAAGCACCTCTGGTATAAGAAGTTCATGACAGAATGTCCTTCGGGTCAGCTCACCCTGCATGAGTTCAAGCAGTTCTTTGGGCTCCGGGGACTGGATGCTGAGGCCAACGCCTACATCGAGCAGATGTTCCGCACGTTCGATATGAACAAGGTAAGACGATGCGGAATTCATTGAACCGAGGCTGCTTGCAAAGGGGATGCTATAGGCTAAAATAGGCGTTACATTTATGTCAAAGTAGGAACGCCTCAGGCACACTCAAAATGGTGAAGGGGACACCTTACCAACAGACGTACGTATAAGGATATGATTGGCTGTATTGTAAATGTATGCACTAATTACAAGTGCACCTAAATATATAGTATTGTCATAATGCCAATACTCAAATAAGACCCCTAGTTCTCCATTTCCAAACACTAAAGTACATTTTAAGTGTACATCTTAAACCAGAAAGTATCTACAGTTAAACATAGGGAATCTCTTGAATCCAAGGGTTTTGTTTAGACTAGTCTTCCAGATGAGTTTGAAGAAGCTAATCATCTCACAAGTACTAAGGCTCAATTTACACAACTATATTTAGTAACCCTGTCACCTTTGATTATAATATTATAATAGGCTGGGATTGGATTCATATGCGATTTAGTATGAGGATTATTTTGAGAGACAAGTTGTCAATATCTCTGTGGTAGGAGTGCGGTCTGAGTTGATCTACTATTCTCTTTAGAAAGACAGCACCAGATTCTGGTATTCTCCAGTACATTCTGGCTGATTTCAGAATAAATTCAATAATTTCAGCATCAGAGACAGCTGATTTTAATTAGTAATAACTTATGTGAAAGTTTAATGATGGAACATGATGCATGTGAACAGTCGGTTACACTGATCAGAATATTGAATGTTCACTTCAAAGAAATTGCTTGAATCTCCCTTTTATCATATTGAAGCCTAAGGAATGTCCAGATCTCAAGAGCTGTGTGCCAGAATAGACCGTTGTCTTTTGAGTTTCCCAATTTCTGTCAGTAGCTAGTAGTTTTATGGGTGTAGCTGGGGATGTTGGTACTATGGTACTATTCCCTGGGGACAGAACTGAGTGACTAACTGCTATTTTCAGATCTTCAGGACAGTGCAGTAAACAGGGCTGGTAATTGTGTTATAAAACGGGATGTTTGAATCCTGTCATACTGCACTTCTTAATCAGAATCCAATCTTAGATTGTGCACGTCAGCTGCGTTTAACCAGGCAGCCCAATTCTGATATTTATTTATTTTCAACTAACTGGTATTTTTTTGACCAATCATAGATCTTTTTCAGAGCTGATCTGATTGGTCAGAGACCAATTAGTGAAAAAAAGATCAGAATTGGGCTGACAGTGTAAACGCAGCCATAGTTAAGTGAGGGAGGGTGTCAGTGTAAAACTAGGGGAGGGCGAATCATTTGGGTTGACCCAGAGGGCATTAATGCTGCCAAGTAATTTTGTGGGATCTTAAATGGGAGCCAGTTTTCTACAGCAGGAAAATAATCCTATATCATCAGGAAATGTGAATTATAATTAATGGACATTTTTTTGAAGGGGTTGATGCGTTTTTCATGAGAGAAAATCAAGTCTGAAATGTCAGTGGAAATTAAACTTCAGACGCCTTTTTAAACCTCAAATACACTACAGATTTAAAAAGTCTTACATTGCAGGAAAGTTAACCTGCAACAGGGTGATCAAATTAAGATCCTACATCTGTAGGTGTTCCCACGGCCTTGGCACAGATCAGTGTGGAGATAATCCCCCAGCGATTATACATAGTTATCATCTCTGATAATGGCTCTTCTAAGCAGAACATGATCACCTACATCTTGAGGAGATGACTGAGATAATCTGAGATGCTAAAAAGAGACGTTCCAACTAACACGCTTTCCTTTTTACAGGATGGCTACATAGACTTCTTGGAGTATGTGGCTGCTCTGAGCCTGGTGATGCGGGGTAAAATGGAACATAAGCTCCGCTGGTACTTTAAGCTGTATGATGTAGACGGCAACGGGTGCATTGATCGAAGTGAGCTGCTAAACATCATAAAGGTATAGAGACCAGTCCAGTAACGCAGTGCTGTACAATGGAATCTGTATCACACAAAGGCATGCAGGCTAACTATTGCCTTTTGTCTTATTCAGGCTATCCGTGCAATCAATGGGAATGAAAACCAGGAAGTTGATGCAGAGGAGTTCACCAACCGGGTGTTTGATAAGATAGATGTCAACGGAGATGGCAAGTGTCCACTTCTTTTTTTGTCAGACTTGTAGGGTTGTGAGTTCTGTCCCTTTCAATTTCAGGTTAAAAACCTCTTAACCTTGTCTTCTACCCATCAGGGGAGCTGTCTTTGGAGGAGTTTGTGGCCGGGGCTCACACTGACGAAGACTTCATGGAAGTGATGATGAAGACCTTGGATCTCACCCACATAGTCGCCATGATCCACAATCGGAGGCACAGTGTTTAGTCTGCAGAAGGGCCACATAGGAACTGAGCCATGAGCCCTCTCAAAAATTCTAGCCCAGATTTGTATAAAGACAATCTTTATCTTAGTAATGCTGAAGGGCCATGCTTTAAATGCATTCTTTGTTGTCGGAATTCACAAGAGGTTGAATGACGATGAAAAATGCCCTTTGCCTGCATACAAATGACTCAGTCACCCATCGCTGGCTGGTTAGTGCCCTTGTGCATGATCTAAATCTCTGAGAGGTCTACATAAGAGAGAAAGATCATCTCTCACACCGTCAGTTGAACCGGAGACCCAACTAGGTCATAACATAAGGAGGGTGAAGGATAAAGAGGGTGGAGGGAGTGGTGGGGTTCTATTGGTGGAAGTTATAATTCATCTACTTTCCTCACAGAACAGTCAGCTCAAATATGACTAGAACCCAAGTTTATTTTGTGCCATGATTAAACAGTCCAGTTCCTCAAGAAACAGGTACTTCCACAAGTTAAGGATCTTCAATTTGATACTTGTCACAAAATGCACTTCGTAAAAAAAAACAAGACCAGCATGTTTTAACATTGCACTGGCCCCAGTTGTTAGGAGATTAAAGTTAGCATTTTTAGGACTTCATAAATTTGAAGGAATATCTTAACAGAACTACATTCTAATGTTTTCCCTACAAGACAGTAAAATGTAAAAAACTAAATTGTGCAAATTTGTTTCTGTGAGTGTGAGACATTATGCATGAATGATCACTGCTCTCGCCTAGTGGGCATTAGAATTAACTTTATATACAGTAGCAGTCAAGTTTGAACACTTACTCTTTCAAGTCTTTTTCTTAATTTTTTACAAACACATATGGAATCATGGAGTAACCCCCAAAAAAGTGTGCAAATCAAAAATATTTGAGATTCTTCAAAGTAGCCACCCTTTGACTTGATGACAGCTATGCACACTCTTGGTATTATTTCAACCAGCTTCATGAGGTAGTCACCTGGAATGCATTTCAACTAACAGATGTGCCTTGATTACTTTATATATTTTTATTTATTTCTTTCCTTCTTAATGCGTTGGAGACAATCACTTGTGTTGTGACAAGGTAGGGGTGGTATATAGAAGATGGTCTTTTACCAAATAGGGCTAAGTCCATATTACGGCAAGAATAGCTCAAATAAGCAAAGAAAAATGACAGTCCATCATTACTATTAAGGTCAGTCAATACGGAAAACTTCAAGAACTTTGAAAGTGTCTTCAAGTGCAGTCGCAAAATCCATCAAGTGCTATGATGAAACTGGCTCTCATGAGGACCGTCACAGGAATGGAAGACCCAGAGTTACCTCTGCTGCAGAGGAACAGTTCATTCGAGTTACTAGCCTCAGAAATTGCAGCCCAAATAAATGCTTCAAAGTTCAAGTAACAGACACATCTCAACATCAACTGTTCAGTGGAGACTGCATGAATCAGCCCTTCATGGTCGAATCGCTGCAAAGAAACAACTACTAAAGGACACCAATAAGAGGAAACTGGCTTGGGCCAAGAAACATAAGCAATGAACATTAGACCAGCAAAAATCTATCACTTTGGTCTGATGAGTCCAAATTTGAGATGTTTGGTTCCAACCACTGTCTTTGTGAGACACAGAGTAGGTAAACCGATGATCTCCGCATGTGTGGTTCCCACCGTGAAGCATGGAAGAGGTGATGTGATGGTGTGGGGGGGGGTGCTTTGCTGGTGACACTGTTGGTAAATTTATTTAGAATTCAAGGCACACTTAACCAGCATAGCTACCACAGCGTTCTGCAGCGATACTCCATCCTATCTGGTTTGCGCTTAGTGGGACTATCATTTGTTATTCAACAGGACAATGACCCAACACACCTCCAGGCTGTGTCAAAAAGGAGAGTGATGCATCAGATGACCTGGCCTCCACAATCACATGACCTCAACTCAATTGAGATGGTTTGGGATGAGTTGGACCAGAGTGAAAGAAAAGCAGCCAACAAGTCCAACAATATTTTCATCACACTCCACAGCTTTAATTGCTCGCTATTGTTTTAGAAATCAAAATGCCTAACAGACATTAGTCTCTGTGGCGTAATGAGAGACAGGGAGGTGAGTCACAAGACAGACCGTGCCAATATGGTTTCCATGACAACCAGGACCCATTTCCATGGTAACACACATCCATAAAGCACTACAAAAAGGTTACACAGTACTTACATGGATCTGAATGAATCTGGAAGTAGGAACACAGACCATGGCAGTCAGCAGCATGTAAAATGTGAACAAATATGCCGGTTGATATATAGAAAACACCCAAACCAAATAAAAAGGAGTTGAGGTCACAGTCAGTCAGGGTGAGGACCAGAAACCACCAAAACTCCCCTTGTGGATCTGACTGTACTGGCTTTACCTCTGCAGACAGGCAGGACAGACTGCATTGTGCTGTGCTGGACAAAGGCCTTTAATCATCACTAAAATACAGCCGCAGCTTGCAGGCACATCCCAAAGCTGGTTCAAGAGGAGGCCATTGTCATCACCATTGTTATGGGATTCACTGGGGCAGGAATGACTAGTGACAAATAAACAAGTACCCAGGAATATGCCACCGGTCAACCCAGAAAGCATTAATAATCTACAACTGCAACAAACACACCACTAACCACATATACTAAATCAATGCACCACTGTTATCAGGAAGGATGTCAACCATCATGGAGAGCTGATCATTTTACATTTTAGTTATTTAGCAGACACTCTTTATCCAGAGCTTCTTACAGTAGCGAGTGCATACATTTTCATACTGGTTCCCCGTGGGAATTGAACCCACAACCCTGGTGTTGCAAGCACAATGCTCAACCAACTGAGCTACACAGGACCAATGAGACTGCTACTACCTAGTGCTTTAGCTCAGAACCCTCCCACATATAGTTTAAAGAGAATCTGAGAGACTAAGTAGTACATGAGCTTTGACCATTATAGAATTTTGGGAAATGATTGTCATGAAAACGGTCATGATATTGTCAGTCATTTTTGTTTAAAAATATTTTGCGCTTTTAATGTATTATACTGAATCTTTGAAAATAGCCATACCTAATGAATACAACACAGTTTTGGTGACAACCCCGTTTCAAAAATGAATGGGTTTGACCGCTTGGAACATTTGGAAAGAAAGTTTCTCCTCTCGACCATGCCGTTCTACTCGTAAAACGATGACCAACTTTACCCTCATGTAAAAATGAAAAATTGCTATTGAGTAAACTTGTCTATATCTACTAAATAAAGTGGAACCACCCCTCCCCCTCCTAAAATGAAGGTTTCAAGAATAATTAACATTTTTGTTCACAGTTATTGCCCATAATTGTCATTTACATGATTATTGTGCCAACCTTATTTCATACTATCAGCACAGCCATTTACGCCAACGGAGCAATTTGACTTCATGGGAACGCAAGATCTAGAATCAAAGAGAAGGAAACCTAGAAATAAACTCAGCAAAAAAAGAAACGTCCTCACTATCAACTGCGTTTATTTTCAGCAAACTTAACATGTGTATATATTTAGTATGAACATAAGATTCAACAACAGACATAAACTGAACAAGTTCCACAGACATGTGACTAACAGAAATGGAACAATGTGTCCCTGAACAAAAAGGGGGGTGGGTCAAAATCAAAAGTAACAGGCAGTATCTGGTGTGGCCACCAGCTGCATTAAGTACTGCAGTGTATCTCCTCCTCATGGACTGCACCAGATTTGCCCGTTCTTGCTGTGAGATGTTACCCCACTCTTCCACCAAGGCACCTGCAAGTTCCCGGACATTTCTGGGGGGGAACGGCCCTAGCCCTCACATCTAACAGATCCCAGACGTGGACAATGGGATTGAGATCCGGGCTCTTCGCTGGCCATGGCAGAACAACGACATTTCTGTCTTTCAGGAAATCACGCACAGAACGAGCAGTATGGCTGCTGGCATTGTCATGTTGGAGGGTCATGTCAGGATGAGCCTGCAGGAAGGGTACCACATGAGGGAGGAAGATGTCTTCCCTGTAACGCACAGCGTTGAGATTGCCTGCAATGACATGCTCAGTCCGATTATGCTGTGATACACCGCCTCAGACCATAACGGACCCTCCACCTCGATCCCGCTCCAGAGTACAGGCCTCAGTGTAACGCTCACTTGACGAGAAACGCGAATCCGACCACCACCCCTGGTGAGACAAAACCGCTACACGTCGAAGAGCACTTTTTGCCAGTCCTGTCTGGTCCAGCGACGGTGGGTGTGCCCATAGGCGACGTTGTTGCCGGTGATGTCTGGTGAGGACCTGCCTTACAAACAGGCCTACAAGCCCTCAGTCCAGCCTCTCTCAGCCTATTGCAGACAGTATGAGCACTGATGGAGTGATTGTGCGTTCCTGGTGTAACTCAAGCAGTTGTTGTTGCCATCCTGTACCTGTCCCGCAGGTGTGATGTTCGAATGTACTGATCCAGTGCAGGTGTTGTTACACATGGTATGCCACTCAGAAGACGATCAGCTGTCTGTCCTGTAGCGCTGTCTTAGGCGTCTCACAGTACGGACATTGCAATTTATTGCCCTGGCCACATCTGCAGTCCTCATGCCTCCTTGCAGCATGCCTAAGGCACGTTCACGCAGATGAGCAGGGGCCCTGGGCATCTTTCTTTTGGTGTTTTTCCAGAGTCAGTAGAAAGGCCTCTTTAGTGTCCTACGTTTTCATAACTGTGACCTTAATTGCCTACTGTCTGTAAGATGTTAGTGTCTTAAAACCGAGCAAGCATGGGAAACAGTGTTTAAACCCTTTACAATGAAGATCTGTGAAGTTATTTGGATTTTTACAAATTATCTTTGAAAGACAGGGTCCTGAAAAAGGGACTTTTTTTGTTGCTGAGTTTATTATATTCCCTCCATTTTGTACCTTAAGAAGTCTGATGAATCCTTCATTCTACCAGGTTCTTATTGTGCGTAGCTGTAGATGTCAGACTATGGAGAGAACAGAATCCTGTCACAATTATGAAACCTTTGTTAACAGGGACATTTTATTTTGAAGTACTGAAAAATAATATTAAAGTCCACCAAAACCCGAAGATATCCAAGGGCTCCTGTTTATCCAGAAAATTATGAATGTTCTCTATTGTTTGTTCACCACAATCAAACAGGTGTAGCTAGGGAATCAATAGGCGCATTCACAATACAGTACATTCACAATGCTGCAGATGCTGGTGTCTGACAGTGGTTCCAGTCAGTCACCAGGGGGCAATAAAGCATAGGCTTAATGATTCCATAGTCCTCTGGTCCTGCACAGTGCACACACAGTGAGGAGTCCAGACAAGAGAAGCATCTCCCACCTTTCTGCTCATGTTTGTCCAATGTCCACCAGTACATTCCATTCCATCAGAGTCTAGCTGAATTCCTCTCCCTTAAACCACCACGGCTAGAGGAAGTCATACAGGTACTTTACCATGTCAAAGCTCACAGTCCTGGAAATTAAGAGCAGCGGTCACAAAAGTCAGCATCTGATATTCTAAACATAGAAATGTCTAGCACTAAAACAGATCTGTGGCGAATACACTAAGGCAGGGCTCTCCAACCCTGTTCCTGGAGAGCTTACCCTCCTGTAGGTTCCCTCCAACTCTGTTCCTGGAGAGCTACCCTCCTGTAGGTTCCCTCCAACCCTGTTCCTGGAGAGCTACCCTCCTGTAGGTTCTCTCCAACCGGTTGGTTGATGAACCGAAAGAGGTCAGTTACAACTGGGGTTGGAGCGAACACCTAATGGAGGGTATGTCTCCAGGAACAGGGTTGGAGAGTCCTGCACTAAAGACAACAGTAACATATACACACCTGGAGATGGTGAGGATGAAGTCCAGAGAGACAGCACATTTGTATTTAGGCGCATCCAGCTGGTCATCGTGGCCCACCTGATTCAACAGCTGAAGGGTCACCAGGGAGGAGATCTGGGGGGGGCTTGTCATCAACCATGTTTCATTTGGCTTTAAACAAATAGGGAATTCAGACTGGAGATCAAATCATTTTAAAATCACTTCACATTAAGCATGTACCACACATCAATTCAAGAGCAGTTCAGGGGTTGAAATAATCTATCCAAGGAGACAGCTGGTGAATTAGAATAAGAATCATCCAAGACTAATACTACCATCACATACATGACTGTTCCAGGAGTTCCACTAAACAACATTGCTACATCATTTTCCATGATCCCAGTTCAGAGTCAGAGCTGATTGAGGACCTTTTCACTGAAGAATGAGTTTGTTTTATACTGAACAAAAATATAAAATGCAACATGTAAAGTGTTGGTCCCATGTTTCATGAGCTGAAATAAAATATCCTAGAAATGTTCAAGAAATCTTTCCAGCCCAGGACCTCCATATCCAGCTTCTTCACCTGCAGGAACGTGTGTGGGGGGGTACTGAGGAGTATTTCTATATGTAATAAAGCACTTTTGTGGGGAAAACTCATTCTGATTGGCCAGGCCTAGGTCACCAGTGGATGGGCCCAGCTCCCTATGCCCTCCCAGGACCACCCATAGCTGCTCCCCTTCCTAGTCATGCGAGATCCATAGATAAGGGCCTAATGAATATATTATATCAACTGTAACTCCGCAAAATATTTGAAAGTTGCATTTATATTTTTGTTCAGTATATATGATTGCGTTTTACTTTTCATGTATTGACTTGTATATTCATGTGTATAGTGATGTGTAGGTTTGATACAGGGCTCATCTGTAAGAGACCTTGATCTCAGCATAACTCCCTGTCAAAATAAAGGTTAAATAAAACAATTGAAATGATCCCTTGGATGGCACTGCAGAAAGCCTGAGTGTCTCAGCTGACCTGACAGAAAACACTGGCGGTGGGGGCCACTCTGCTGTCCACCACACTGTAGAAGATGGCCAGGAGACGGTCCAGAGGGAACGGCTTGGGCCCCAGCAGGTGATTACTGGTCTGAATGGGAGGGAGGTGAATTCACTAGGTAGAACATCTCATTGACTAAACCTAAAGAATAGTACCAGAGCTTTAGCTAAAGACAATCACCTTTTCATGTTTCTTCAAAAAGTTGGTCTTTTTTATTTTGCCATGGTGCTGTTGGGTAAAGGGAGAGAGAGAATCATGTAAATCACCAACTAAAACACACACAAGGGGGGGGATTATGCAAACAATTACATTGATAGAAACTACAATCCATCTGCAATGTTAAAGCTGATCTACCCCCCCCACACACACACACACAAAAAAAGAGAAAAGGAAAAAAAGAAATATGAGTAGGAATAGTAGCAGGCAAATAGAGTTGGTGAATAGCAGGTGGCATTGATGTTTAACAACTGACTCCTATTCCAATGATGACTTGACAGTCATGTGTCTAGCTTTTGAGATGGTGAGGTGAATGAGGTTCAGGTGCTGAGGAGAGAACAGGTACCTTGAGGAAGAAGCGTTTGTCAGTGCGAGCAGGGTTGTAGGAGGCCAGGTATGCAGCTATCAGCAGGAACTTGGAGTAGTAAGGCAACTCCACATGGGCATGAGCAGACAGACCTGAGAATGGCAGAGGAAGCTCTCAATGTCTTTACCTGGGAAACATGTACAACATCTACAGACGGCTTGTGGATAGGAGATGAGAGAAACATCTGCTGTTGTTTCCACTGTCTGGGTATCTAGTACCAATGAGTCTGGAGTGGACCCTCCATTCAGGGATAAACATAGGGGTAGTTTAGAGGGTAGTCCACTCCCCTGAACTCCCTCTCAGGCTGGGGACAAGCAGCAACACAAACAAGGGGATAGCTGTGGTCTGGGAGTGTGTGAACTGGTCCTGGTCACTAGATTCTAACTAGGTTATTTCCACCGGTTTCGTTCTCAGTGCATGCGTGCATATGTATCTGTGTGTATCGGTGTGTCCACACTTCTCCTTGCCTACCTCTCACGACTCCTGCCTCCTTCTCCTCCATCTGCAGCTGTTGCTCCCACTGCACACTGAGCAGAACAAAAACATGACGAAGTCAGGGGACACATCACTATTACAGAGCCAGCAGCACTGAGCCGCTGTTGTGTAATAAAAGCCGGCAAACGGAATTAAGGCCGTCTGTCGTCAGTCCATGAGAGAAGGTCGGTCACGGAAGCTAAATCAATGGGAGTCGAACATCTTTGGCTGAGGCAGATGTACACAGACAGACCTGGACACCTCTCGCAGGTACACCGTCTGCATGGCCTTCTTCAGGTGAGGCTCGATGTTCCTCCACAGCTTGTGAGTGTCACTCTCTTTCACTGAGGGCAGAGAAAATAAAGGTTGAAATTTAAACATTGATAATCTGAGAGACAAGCTAGAGAGAGGATGACATGAAAGGAATCCATCATCAAATTAAAGTACAGATAGAGAGACTAAGGGGAGACAGCAAAGTAATTGAAATATTGATGTAGTTATTACTGTTCTAGAAATATGAATATATTACCTTTGCCTTGCTCCAAAGGTTCAACGAATTTAGAGAAATGGAGGGCAGCCTGTTTGAAAGGAGAATTAAAAATATGAAAGGACAACAAGTACAGACTATGACAATGTAAACAACATGTCTGCGTTGGATCATTATTACAATTCTGCAGATCAAAGAAAACCCCAATCCTTAGAAGTAGTAACTCAAGTGGACTAAATAAAATAGTGATGGATAGCCTGGAAACAAACTCATACTGAATCCTCAAAGGGTAGCATGGAGAGTGTGTCCGTACATATTCAGAGCAAACTGTTGCCCAATCTGAAATTAACCCCTTGCACCAACCTATTGACATTTCTTTAAGCCCCCAGAATACATCTTAAAGGACTGGATAAGTGTGTATGCCATACATTCTCTTCAAACTTACATGGGGGCATCAAGATACATCTAGAGAGAGGTGCAAGAGCTAGTTCTTTGTCAGAGTGTGTCATGACAGCGTGTTAACAGCTATGTGAGAGTTGAGAGTTACTTTGAATATGTCTGTGTCCTTACTGAGTGTGGTCTGAATGTGTGAGTATGTGTCTGTGAGAGTTCAGTGTTACTATGAGTATGCATAACTGACCAGGTGTCTGAGCTCTCTGAGGTCCCTGCAGACAGAGTAGAAGACACCCAGTAGGATGTTGATGAAGGCAGAGTAGAGCTCTGGGGAGTAGGATGGGTGGCTATCCTCAGACAGGATCTGCTGCAGCTCCCCTGCACAGGAACAACACACACACAGTCAACGCCTGCCTCAAATGAAGACACACAAAGACTCTCTCACACGACTGTAGTCAATTTATGTACAGGAACTCAGACATTCTTTCAAACATTGATTAAAGCCTAAGTGTTCATTTTCTTGATGTTCTCTCACGTATGCCTTTGTTTGTTGTGTTCTGTCAAAATCAAATCAAACTTTATTTGTCACATGCACCGAATACAACAAGTGTAGACCTTACCGTGAAATGCTTACTTACAAGCCCTTAACCAACAGTACAGTTCAAGAAGAGTTAAGAAAATATTTACCAAATAAACTAAAGTAAAAAATAAAATCAATAAATACTTTTTATTAACACAATAACAAGGCTATATACAGAGGGTACGCGTAACGAGTCAGTGTGCAGGGGTAGAAGCTTTTAAGGAGCCTTTTGGTCCAAGACTTGGCGCTCCGGTACCGCTTGCCGTGTGGTAGCAGAGAGAACAGTCTATGGGTGACTGGAGTCTGACAATTTGATGGGCCTTTCTTTGACACCGCCTAGTATATAGGTCCTGGATGGCAGGAGGCTTGGCCCCGGTGATGTAATGGGCCATACGCGCTACCCTCTGTAGTGCCTTACAGTCAGATGCCGAGCAGTTGCCATACCAAGCGGTGATACAACCGGTCAGGATGCTCTCAATGGTGCAGATGTAGAACTTTTTGAGGATCTGGGGACCCATGTCAAATCTTTTCAGTCTCCTGAGAGGGAAAAGGTTTTGTCGTGCCCTCTTCACGACTGTCTTGGTGTGTTTGGACCATGATAGTTTGTTGGTGATGTGGACACCAAGGAACTTGAAACTCTCGACCTGCTCCACTACAGCCCCGTTGATGTTAATGGGGGCCTGTTCGGCCCACATTTTCCTGTAGTCCACGATCAACTCCTTTGTCTTGCTCACTGCCAGTTCTCTGACCTCCTCCCTATAGGATGTCTCATTGTTGTCGGTGATCAGGCCTACCACTGTTGTGTAGTCTGCAAAATTAATGATAGTGTTGGAGTCGTGTTTGGCCACGCAGTCGTGGGTGAACAGGGAGTACAGAAGGGACTAAGGACACACCCGAGGGGCCCCAGTGTTGAGGATCAGCGTGGCAGACGTGAAGTTTCCTTCCCTTACCACCTGCGGTTGGCCCGTCAGAAAGTCCAGGATCCAGTTGAAGAGGGAGGTGTTCAGTCCCAGTGTCCTTAGCTTAGCGATGAGCTTCATGGGCACTATGGTGTTGAACGCTGAGCTGTACTCAATGAACAGCATTCTCACATAGGTGTTCCTTTTGTACAGCTGGGAAAGGGCAGTGTGGAGTGCGATTGAGATTGCGTCATCTGTGGATCTGTTAGGGCGGTATGCAAATTAGAGTGGGTCCTAGGATACCCGGGAGGATGCTGTTGATGTGAGCCATGACCAGCCTATCAAAGCACTTCATGGCTACCGACATGAGTGCTATGGGGCGGTAATCATTTAGGCAGGTTACCTTCGCTTCCTTGGGCACAGGGACTATGGTGGTCTGCTTGAAACATGTAGGTATTACAGATTCAGCCAGGGAGAGGTTAAAAATGTCAGTGAAGACACTTGCCAGTTGGTCTGCGCATGCTCGGAGTACACGTCCTGGTAATCCATCTGGCCCTGGGGCTTTTTGAATGTTGACCTGTTTAAAGCTCTTGCTTACATCGGTGACCGAGTGAGTTGTCACACAGTCATCCAGAACAGCTGGTGCTCTTGTGCATGCTTCAGTTTTGCTTGCCTCAAAGCGAGCATAAAAGGCATTTAGCTCGTCTGGTAGGCTCGCGTCACTGGGCAGCTCACGTCTGGGTTTCCCTTTGTCGTCTGTAATAATTTTCAAGCCCTGCCACATCCAACGAGCGTCAGAGCCAGTGTAGTAGGATTCAATCTTAATCCTGTATTGACGCTTAACCTGCTTGATGGTTAGTCTGAGGGCATAGAGGGATTTCTTATAAACGTCAGGATTATTGTCCCGCTCCTTGAAAGCAGCAGCTCTAGCCTTTAGCTCGATGCGGATGTTGCCTGTAATCCATGGTTACTGGTTGGGATATGTACGTTCGGTCCCTGTGGAGACGACGTTGTCGATGCCCTTATTGATGAAGCCGATGACTGAGGTGGTATACTCCTCAATGCCAATGGATGAATCCCAGAACATATTCCAGTCTGTGCTAGCAAAACAGTCCTGTAGCGTAGCATCCTCGTCATCTGACCACTTCCGTATTGAGCGAGTCACTGGTACTTCCTGCTTTAGGTTTAGCTTGTAAGCAGGAATCAGGAGGATAGAATTATGGTCAGATTTGCCAAATGGAGGGCGGGAGAGAGCTTTGTATGCATCTCTGTGTGTAGAGTAAAGGTGGTCTAGAGTCCGTCCGTCCCCCCCTGGTTGCACATGTGACATGCGGGTAAAAATGTGGTAAAACTGACTTAAGTTTGCCTGCATTAAAGTCCCCGGCCACTAGGAGCGCTGTTTCTAGATGAGCATTTTCTTGTTTGCTTATGGCCTTATAGAGTTGGTTGAGTGCGGTCTTAGTGCCAGCATCGGTCTGTGGTGGTAAACAGACATCTACAAATAATATAGATGAGAACTCTTGGTAGATAGTGTGGTCTATAGAGTACTTTATGATAAGCTATCTCAGGCGAACAATACCTTGAGACTTCTTTAATATTAAACATTGCGCACCAGCTGATATCGACAAATAAACACACAACCCCACCCCTCGTCTTACCAGACGTACGTAGCATCTCGGTTCTGCCGGTGCATGGAAAATCCTGCCAGTTCTATGTTATCCGTGTCGTCATTCAGCCACAACTCGGTGAAGCATAAGATATTACAGTTCTTAATTGCTGGTAGGACAATCAAAAATCGTAGGTCATCAATTTTATTTTCCAATGATTGCATGTTAGCAAGTAGAACGGAAGGCAGTGGGAGTTAACTCACTCGCCTACGGATTCTCAGAAGGCAGCCTGATCTGTGTCCTCTTTTCCTCAGTATTTTCTTCACACAAATGACGGGGATTTGAGCCTGTTCCCAGGAGAGCAGTATATCCTTCGGACTCGTTAAAGGAAAAAGCTTCTTCCAGTTCGTGGTTAGTAATCGCTGTTCTGATGTCTAGAAGTTATTTTCAGTCATAAGAGATGGTAGCAGCAACTTTATGTACAAAATAAGTTGAAAATAAGTTACAAATAATGCAAAGAAAAACTAACAAAATAGCACAATTGGTCAGGAGCATGTAAAACATCAGCCATCCTCTTCGGTGCCATCTTAGTCACAGTCATTTCTCAAGTGTTGGTGCAAAACCACATGTACAAAGAGTTCTCACTAATCACATGAGGTTGGTGGCACCTTAATTGGGGAGAACAGGCTCGTGGTAATAACTGGAGCGGAATCAGTGGCATGGAATCAAATACATCACACACATGTTTTCCAGGTGTTTGATGCCATTCCATTTGCACCGTTCCAGCCATTATTATGAGCCGTCCTCCCCTCAGCAGCCTCCACTGCCACTAATCCATCTGTACCTAATTCAATGCTAAAGGCCATAGATGCTTATCTGTTGACAGCTGTACCTTTACTGTAGTCAGGGAAGTGGAGCAGCAGTGGTTCAAAACAGCCAGTGTTGGGTCGGAACTTATCCCACACGATCTCACTGAGCAGGATCACCGTCACATTGTCCTCGACCTGCCAGGGAAACAGTGTCCGTTACGTAGAGGTACAGGATCAGATCACATTGTGGATTCACAAAGAATACAACTATGTTTGTGTTCAACATTTAGTAGTCAACTACACCTTTACAGTACCACTACAATATCAATGCAAGGGGACAAGTTTTTAAAACACTTCTACCAAGATAAAGACAGGCGGCATTCAGCTTTAAAAACTAAACGAAAACTAAACTAAACATTCTGGTCGTCTATCTGCACTTTTGAGGTTCAGAATTAATATGCAAAGAATGATTATCAAGAATGATTGTCATTCTTCCTCATCTCTGCCTTTCAAAGCACTTATTCAAGTGCCTCCTTGAAACATTCAATTCAAGGTTATCAATCAAAAAGGGACCCTTCTGCGCTAGTTCACCATCCATCACTCAGTCTGTCTGCAACTTAATGAAGTAGAATGCTCAACAGGTGACATGACTCTTACCAGTTCCTGAAGGCGCAAGAAGGCAGGGAGGAGATTGGCTTCCATATCTCTAAGGAGCTCAGCCCGGTCCAGCACCTACCCAGATACACACAGCAGAGGTCACTGTAACTGTTTCATCATACATTATAAACCACAAATTATGCTTTATAACAATTCACGTTATACTTCATCAGAAAGAGAACCTGCAATGTAGCTGAGGATGCAATTGTAAAAAGAAGTGGATTATCAAGCAGGAATATCACAGGTGAGGATGATTTTTACTCACAATGTATCGTGTCTGCTTGGCTGAGGCCTGGACACACAGTTGTTTGTAGACTCGTACGAAGTCTGACAGGGAGGGACTGCGGGACAGTAGGGAGGCAGAGTCGGAGCCAAAGAGGGAGAGGAGAACCTGCTCAAACAGCAGTCCTACAGAGACACATTCCACACAGCTCACTGTGGCATAGGGAAGCTCCAGTTCCTTCAGCAAGGTGTGTATCACATGGCTTTTTCCTGTGGCACGATGACCATAAATGAAAATGGAAGGGTAGCTGCATTGCTCTGGCTGTAGGCACAAAAAGTATACCATGTATTAAAGTGTCAATACAATGATTCACATATTTGGGCTAGAATTTTTTTGGAACATATTATGTAATTGTGGCGGTGGGTGCTGTTTAAGATGAAGGAGGACAATCATTTTTTATTTTATTATCATAGCCTTATTTCTATTACAGTAGCCTTATTTCTATTACAGCATATTGGATGACTGTCATTCATATTCCATTTACCCAGTTCAATGTAACATTGATTTAGACTACTACATGATACTTGAATTTTCAACAGAATCATCTAAATGAATACACCCCTGATCACACGTAAACCCAGTTCACTTTCATAGCAGCCACGTTGTATTCCTTCTTGCATATACGCGCAAAAAAAAACTTTCCAAACCATATCATAACCGCTACACACAGCCTACAACTTTGTTACCATATGAGCTAAAGTAATGTCATTGTCAACATAGCTAATTGAATTAACACATTAATAAACCCGCTACAATCATGCAGTACAGTGTTAAGCAGTTTAGCAGTTAAACCGACAGGCCCCGATGGCAATACATTTGTAAAACCAAAAGCTTAACTTGACTTGGAAGAGTTCCAGTGTTAGATAGTCATAGCCAGCTAACTAACCTTTATTAAACTGTTTACGGTAATGCGCTTGATGTTACAATGTTTCAAATCAGACACAGACCTCGCCCATCAACGCCAGCAGCATGCTCGCCTGGACATCTCTGCAAGGCAACCTCTCCATCACGCGCTGCAACTTTTCATCCTCATACCCTAGGTGCTGAAGTTGTGCTGCCATAGTTTAGGCTACTTTTAGACACACACCAAACCATAAAGTGTATGACTTACAAAGTAGTTTGGCCTATAACAGAAATAAAGAGACAGTTACAGAACAAGGTAACGTTAACTCTTTTCAAACTAGCAGTGCATTGTGCAAATTGTCTGTCCTTGCTTCCCTTCCTCTGCAGCAGTGCTAACTAGCTAGCTAACTCAACTGACAACAACAGTGTAGCTCTCGTGGAAACTCAAGGGTAATGTTAAGTTGTCGAAAGTTCATATTTTGTTACTGCAAATTTTGTTACTGCAAGCATACTGAATAATGTTACCTGGTTGAAGTTCATGCAGTGAAATTACCAACATCCCTGTAAACATGTCAAGAGTTTCCCGCGTCTCCAAATGCCACGTCACAATTTCCTGTCTCTTTACAAGCCAATCACCGCCAGGTTAAAGCAGTTGACTCTGGGAGTTGTAGTTGTCTATTTGCAACGTAATGCCACTATCACCAAATGCTGTCACCCCTATTTGCAATGTTTTGGATGTATGAAATCGAGTGATTTAATTGAGGACATTTTGTTTCATTGCAAAAATGTTCAAACACCGGCTTCTCGGGCATTAGCACTTAAATAAACTACCAGTTTACTGAATACCATTGGTGTTTAATATGAGGGTTTTAGCATTAAATATCTTTTATATTTTTTACACACTTATTTGACTGCTTTGTTGTAAATGTTTTGACGCCAAACTGGTTGAAGTTGTGAAATAAGTCAACACTTGGAAGAGTTAATTGAAAATAAATGCCACTCATCAGCCTAATTGGGCTATTTGTTTTTGAACATATGGTCTATCCACTAGAAGCCCCACAATATGGACCATATAAAAAATGAATACTATATATGAATACATTTTTTAAATTGTTATTCAAGTATAGGCCTACATTTCCAGTTACCATAGATTTCCATAGACTACCTGTTGCCATAGATTACCGAAGACGTAAGTAACGTTGGTCAATTACCCGTAGTTTTGCAACCCTGTAGATCTGTATCGGCGGCTTGATGGAAGCTGGTAGGCTACTCCTGGCTAAGTGAGGTCAGTGGCAATCATTACCCCCGCCTGCACCACTCTCTCAAAAGAACAGAGCTTCCATACTAACCAAACTACCGATGATTTTACTTGACAGCTTTACTATTTTGTGTAGTTGGTTTTTGTTTGAGATGGTTAATTCATTGAACCATTTTTTTTTATTGACCTGATATTTCTCCTCATTAAACACTTTTTGGTAGATCGCTATGTAGACAATCAACATCAGTCTACCCTACTCAAATTATATTTATTTCAATGAAGGTCTTATCTAAATGTTTATGCTGAAACAATGTATTATACAGTGGATGCTTCAACCCCAAAACAACATCAGAACCCTTACTTATGATATAGCGTTTACAGCGGGACACTACCGGCTAGTTAGTAGATGACGTGGGACAACATTGTCTCATTAGAAATGCATTAATGTCCCACTTCACCTGGCACTTATTGTGAAATCATCTATCCGACTTTGTAGAGGCTTAGGCCTATATACTGTATAAAACACGCTCAGTTTTCACCATGTCGTGACAAAAACCTTATACTAGACTCACCCCATGCCCTATGAATATTGATTTGGGGAGATTCCAAGCTCTTGGTAAAAATCTAACTAAAATTAGTCTGCACACCTTTTAATTGATCCTGGAACACCTCTATTATTCCCCAAATGCTGTCCCTTTTCATGAATTCGTTAAAAAAAAAATCATAAATGTTTCTATTCTGTCTTTCTTACATGTCATGGTCCTTTCTTTCTATCCTTCCCGTCACCCTTGTTATTTCCCTCTAAGTCCTTCCACCATCATCCTATGCTGTTTTATGTGATACATAGCCTCTAGAATTTATTTTGAGATGTTATGAACAACTACAGCAACATATGTGTATGTATTTTTAGAATATCGAATGAATTAAATTACATTTAAATTGATTAAAGGTTTAATTTGAGCATTTTTGTAGCTGAAAAAAAGGTCCATATGCCACTATTCAAACACCATTCGTTGGAATTGGGACAGTACTATACATTTGCTTTTCGAGAAATACATGTTAATATGGTTATTATATATTTTTTTTAAACTGACAATAACTTCCTTTTAATACCAAAAGTTAGATTGCTGAATTATAATTGACAGAATGACAGACATCATTCTAGCGCAAGGTTTCATAGTTTTCATGATTTCAACGGGTCACCCATCTAAGAAACCTGAACACACACTTTGCTCAGAGTCTGTGTGAATGGTCACCTTGTCTTCTTTTACAGCTATGAAGTTTGTAATTTCTATTATTTATTTTTTTTCACATTGAGAATGATTCAATTTGTCTTACGCCATTCATAAACTAATAGGTATGCTACTGTAAATATAAAGTTATTTTCTCAGCTGAACAATAATTGTAACCACAAGCCTAAATAATGAACATAAAATGTTTTCATGCCTGTGTGCACGTTGTTTGTTTTTCTTGGTATGCCTATAGGCTACCTCGCCGTGCCGTGGGGAGAAATATGCCACATGCAGCTTTGAGAAGGCTAATCCTGAAGAAGAATAGACTGCACTGAGAGAAGGTACTGGCAGAGCAGTCAAAGCCACTTCAGAATCATCAAATGATCAACAAGAAGAACATCAAGTCAACCTAACCACTGAGCACTGTGCATACTGTTGCCCGCTGCATAGCACACACAGTTGGAGACTTGGAGTAGGCTATCAAACAGATGATGCCTTTATAGTGATTACCCAGCCATTGCAGTCATGATTAAGTTTAGCCAATTAGCCTATATCACGACTTCGTGATAAAATGCCATGTCGCAGGGCTGAGTTTTATAGCCTGCCTTTGATGTTGATGTGCACTTGCTCACTGTGCGCTAAACACCAGAGCGTCTTGATGTGCGACAGAAACCATCCTATTTCGGTGGACACAGATCAACACCGAGAGAGAGAGAGAGAAAGCTGAAACTTCAATATTCTGCCTCGAAGGTCAGAGCCAACCTAGACTAAATCAAATAGGAGTGTTGCTTTTTAGATTTAACGATTTTATTTCAGATGTCTCCCATTCCATCATTGCACTGGGACATGAGAGAGTGGGATTAGGGGATAGGCTGTATTGCGCATGGTGCTTTATCAGAGGGGCTTTGATAGGCCTATCGGTTGTGACAGTCGGACTGCGCCTGCCTGGAATACAGGTGTTCTTTGGTCAAATATGGACGCAGAGCACATCATGCACAGTGAGCAGATTGTCAACACTCGCGACTTCATCATCTCAGTTAAATGCACCTCCGACATCTCGGGGAAATCGGCATTCGGTGGAAGATGAGGTTGTAGCCTTGACCACTACGGTAGTGGCCACGTCTGTGAATGGGGATCTCTCGGTGGATTGTAGCATTTTTCATTGATTATTCATCTCTGTGCGCCCTCAATCGAATGCAGTTCTGACCGTAGGATGCTTGTTTAGCCTACTATGGCCGTTTCGAATTAACACCCGGTGATTATTACATGTTGTTATCTCAGTGATCATTCATTCAGAAGATTCCTCCTCAGTAGTATTCGTAATATCTCTCGGATACCCAGCCTACCATTCAATAAAGATAAGGAAAACGGTGGCGGACCCAAGCACAGTGCAAGCTGCAAGGCTTTAGTAGGCTGAACACTCGCCCAGAGGGGAGCAGTTTAGTCGGGGAGATCATGTCACATTGACGCGGCCGGGATGTGCTTTGTGCTTGATTAAAGCTCTGTGTGTGAACTGTTCGTAAATGTAAAAACCTTTAGAGATTGAATGATGGTACCTGGGGCTCCTACAACCATGCTTCCCGCTTCCGAGGCTGCCAAAATCTACCAGACCAACTACGTGAGGAACTCCCGCGCTATCGGGGTTCTGTGGGCCATCTTCACCATCCTCTTCGCTATAGTCAACGTGGTGTGCTTTATCCAGCCCTACTGGATCGGAGACGGGATGGACACGCCGCAGGCCGGTTACTTCGGCCTCTTCCACTACTGCATCGGAAACGGGCTGTCCCGGGACCTGACGTGCCAGGGCAGCTTCATGGAGTTCAGCACGATCCCTTCCGGCGCCTTCAAAGCCGCGTCCGTCTTCATCGGGATGTCCATGGCGCTGGTCATCGGATGCATCGGCTGCTTCACCCTCTTCTTCTTCTGCAGCACTGGCACGGTCTACAAGATCTGCGGCTGGATACAGCTGGCTGCGGGTAAGTCCCCCCCCCCGTCTGCATATTGATTCCTTGAAGGGTGAAGGAGTTCCGAACTTCAGCAGTTCTACAACCAGAGAGAGATCTCTGTATTCCAGCTGTTCAATCAGCCAGGAAGGGGAAATAAACAATGTGTTAAAGCTAGAATCCTTAGTTGCTACATCCATTCTTGGACTTGTAAATTATAGGCTGCCAATTGATTCTTGATGAATATAACTGATACATGCCTCATGAGTTTAGTTCAAATGTTGTGCCCCATCAGAACCCTAAATATAAACTTGTTTTACTCCAATGTTGATAAACAACGTAAATGTAAACAAACACTGTATAGCCTAAAAACATGGTTAAAACTATGCTTTCAATATCATTGGTGGTTAGTCCTTGCATCTATAGCTCTGTCTGTGAATTTTAGAGTGGTTACATTTCTCCAGCCCAATCCCTTAGATTTTTTTTGCAAAACGGGCTGGGATGCTCTTTACTATTGTTTAAATTACGGATTCTAGCTTTAAGTGTGGTTGATAGTGTTATACTTGACGTCAGTTTTATAAGACGTGCATGATCAATGTCGGGGGGTTAAGTAGGTGGGTTAAGCAAATATATTTCTATAAAATGAGCAAAAGCTCCTTGCAGATGACAGCCATGTTTGTTTATCTGTCTTAAATCACCATACACTGTCACACTATCTTTAACACATCTATTAATGGAGCAAAGACAACTACACAAAATACAGCCAGACACGCGAACGACACCGGCCAAGTTGCATGTAAAAAAACCTTGCAAAAATAAATGTACACACGCACGTGTCAAGCGCAAACGTGGTTCTATTTCAGATGCTGCAGGTGCTGCAAGTCCCCTCCTTATTGTATATCAGGAAGATACAAACCCACACAGATGCTTGAAAAACACACGATAAGAGATGAATTAAAGATATCTAAACACCAACTAGGTTTCCCTTTTTATCTGTAGATGAGTCCTTGGAGTAGAGAAACATGTATGACTCCAGGTCAACATTCTACAAACACCCATCTTAAAGGAGGACCATATGAATGTTAGGTAAAATAACAACCCAATGTTAATCTCCCAGCTAAATATCCATTAACATTTCATGTGTTTCGAACCCACCCAAAATTAATATAATTGATGCACAGTTGATTTGAGTTTTAACCTGCATGTCATGATTGCATCTTGTCAGATAGACAAAATCCCAGTGGCATGCGGACGCACTCCAGTGGTGTAGTCTGCATGTAATGCTCTCTCATACATCAGAATTTACCCAAGCTTGTAAACAAGCATCACAGTGAAAGTTACTTTAGAGAATTTAAGCTGGTAAAGAATGCACACAGACTCCAGGTTGTGGCTTTAAAGCGGGTGCATACAATCATCGAGTGATCCATCAAAGGCAAAGATCCTTCAACTCATCTCTGTAAAAAGTAACACAAACCACTGATTTAAAAAAACATAATGAATGGGTGTTAATGCTGCTTGACAGATGTTGGTCTGAGACCCACAACACCATCCGTCTGTACAGCTGCAGGAGCCTCGCTGTATATTCATGTTGAACACAAACACCAGCATGGAGATTATCCGGAGGATTCCACAGCATTCTCGTCCCAGACTGAGTTCAAACGGAAGCCTTGCCCAATGAACACAGCCAGGGTGTTTATATCAGCACCTTGTTTTTCCACATGAAAGAAAGACACTGCTTATCCCTCAATGGTGACCGCTTGGTTGGTATCCACAAAATGATTCTCAGGGTAGGAGTGCTGATCTAGGATCGGTTCTGCATTTTAGATCATCATGAGTATGATTATATGGACAGATCCTAGATCAGCAGGCCTACTCTGAGATGTTCTGGATACGGTCTTCATAATACGGTACAGATCTGATCATGTTCAGACTATACAGGGGGGTGATCAACAAACTGACTAACACGGCCTGTATGATGCCAAAAAACACACTACTAAACATATTGTAAATATTTACGTAATTTAAATTAAGATAATTATTTTTGATGATCTCTGCCTAGTTATGGGGCCTTTTCACCACTGAGATTCTCCAAAAATACAGGTGACAAATATGTTTTATCAACTCAACAGTCCATGCCATGTTGAGGTCACTGTGAAATGGGCTATTAAGACGTTCCTGGGGAGTAGTAAATGGAAATATATTGTACTTTTATTTTCTCATTGCAGCCAGAGATCCCAGGCATGATTGTCAAATCCTTCTAGGCTCAGTGTAGTCAGACTTCTATCCAGGACCAACTGGCTGTTGTGAGTGTCTGCCAAAGACGGCTCATAGCGAAGATGCACCTCTCCTTAAAAGCAGAGGAGAGGATGAACGTCTGATGAGAACAATCTACCTGTAGGCATTTGAACAGCAACGCCAGAAGGAAATGTACTTGAAACCAACTGACATGTTCCCGCCACAGCAATACAATACCCAAAGAAGTCTGTCTCCTTACTACTATTAACACTCTTGAATAATCTGCTTAACTGGCCCACTGCACACAGCACTTCTCAGGTAGACATGCCCAGTCTGCACTCAGCCCAGTCTGCACTCAGCCCAGTAGCTGCCTGCAAACTGGAGCAGCTGGACCATCCGCCCTGCCTCCCTCCATCCTCCCTCTCTCCCCCCTTGCGTCGCCTTGACCACCCTGATCACTGCGGACCAATTAACTCCCAAACTAAGACTGACAGGAAGCCCCCTCCATGACAACCACAGTGCATGGTCGGTCGATGATAATCACACTCATCCTGTGACAACTTCCACCAAATGCCAGGCGCTTCTCCACTCTAGTGGAGGATGTGATGGATGGGTCGGCTCTGGCAGCATGACAATGCCTGCCTGTCTGGCTCTAGTGAGGAAGCAGATTGGTGCTCGGCTCGCCATCCTGGATGGAAACAAGAACTCCGCTGACCATCCCTATCTCCCACCCTCACCAAGGCAAATGCCTGAACACGCAGGAAGGTGATTATCATTCATGTATTCGGCAGGGGCTCCTTGCTCAGTTTGGATATGGCTTCCACAAGCAAACAAAGGAGCCAGGGGGGCTCTTGAGTGCGTTATGGAAGCATTTCAATGACCTGTTTCCTGGCTCTGTTTGGACCACTAAGCTGCCCGTATGGGTAAGTGGCCGCACATTGCTGCACTCAGTACTGGTCCAATGGGTGCCCAGAGACGGAAGCTGGCATTAGCATCAAACATTAAAAGGCCCATTTCGTTGCTAGTGGTTTATTGATCCAGAGGTTTCTGTGCAGAACAAAACAGCACAAAGCTTCACTAATGGGAGACATATGCTGTCACCGTCTGGCTCCTCTGCTGCTTACAGGCAGTACTGTCTGTTGGTCTATTTATTCAGGTGTGTGTGAGTGTTTGAGTGTGTGTGTGCTACTCTTTACCGTGTCTTTAATTTATCATAGGTGTCTGTCACAATCCCTCAGTCTGGGGATTGGGCCAACTCGTGCCTATGCATGAAAATGCATGATTTGGCATTTAAATACACACAGTCTGTTCAGCACTCATACAGTACTGTGGCTGTTGGGGATCTTTGCACAGTGTGGCTCTCCATTTCTCACACTTCTTTAAAATGGAGGCAAGTGAGAGACATCACATGGTGCCTTGTTGGGGGAAAGAGAGGAGGTGGATAAGAGATGTCAACTAAGGGAGGGGATGAAGACCAGCAGGGAGGAAAAGATAAAAGCACATTAAATAAAATGGAAAGTGATGGTCACAAAGAAGGTTTTGGAGAAAAAAAACAGAGACAAGAAGAGTTAAAATATTGATGCTGAAAAGTACTATCAAGAGATGAGGTCAGGAAGAAAGCCATGCCATTAGAAGTTCAAGCTCGGGCCCAGCCTTTCTGAACCGAATATGACCAGCCATAAATGAGAGCTTAGCCTCCCTCTCCGCTCACAACTTTACAAGGTTGTGCACTAAAGCCAGTGGGCAGTTGCTGTGTGTGTCATAATACCACTAAAGTCAATACAATAGATAATGACATCAACCAGCTCTTATCCTTCCTGTCAGTGATAACGTGATGGACTGGCTGGCTGGGCCTGAGATGATTCAGGAGATGATGTAACATGACCAAACGGGAGTCCCAGTTACTCTCTCTCTCTCTCTCACACACACACACACACACACACACACACACACACACACACACACACACACACACACACACACACACACACACACACACACACACACACACACACATTAGTCAGAGTTTTAGAGGACAGCAGAAGTAGTGTGGTGGGACATCAGGAGGAGTTGTGAATGGGGCTGATGAAAGCCGGCCCACTACTCCAGCTCTTTGGAAGCCCATTGAGTCTCCCACAGCATACTCCACAGATCAGACTCTCCCACAGCATACTCCACAGATCAGAGACTCTCCCACAGCATACTCCACAGATCAGAGACTCTCCCACAGCATACTCCACAGATCAGACTCTCCCACAGCATACTCCACAGATCAGAGACTCTCCCACAGCATACTCCACAGATCAGACTCTCCCACAGCATACTCCACAGATCAGAGACTCTCCCACAGCATACTCCATAGACACAGACACAGATCAGAGACTCCCCACAGCATACAGACTCTCCCACAGATCAGAGACTCTCCCACAGCATACTCCACAGATCAGACTCTCCCACAGCATACTCCACAGATCAGAGACTCTCCCACAGCATACTCCACAGATCAGAGACTCTCCCACAGCATACTCCATAGATCAGACACTCTCCCACAGCATACTCCACAGATCAGACACTCTCCCACAGCATACTCCACAGATCATCCCCCACAGTATACTCCACAGATCAGAGACTCCCCCACAGCATACTCCACATATCAGAGACTCCCCCACAGCATACTCCACAGATCAGAGACTCTCCCACAGCATACTCCACAGGTCAGACACTCTCCCACAGCATACTCCACAGATCAGACACTCTCCCACAGCATACTCCACAGATCTCCAGAGAGGGAGAGAGACTGACCGTAGGGCCCACCCCTCTATCCCTCTCCTCTTTAACTCATCCCTCTCTCCGTTCCATCCCCAATCTGCAAAGCACCTGTCCAGGCCCTGCTGTCAGCCACGCACACACACACCATCCTTTTAGAGTGTAATGTTATGTACAATGGGCCAATGGACCTTTAAGCCTCCAATGCAGTCATCAGGAAGTTAGATGGTGCGCCTGCCAGGCATGAAATGTGTGATTTCTCAAACCCACCTCCCAAATGATCAGCATAGCATGCCTCTTAATAGAACTGTCAGCTGGTAAATAAATCAGAAAGCAGACGTTGTACGTCAGGAGGTGTGAAGGCGTCAGAGCAGGAGGTGTTTTATGTATCTTCCTGTGGATTAGAGGTGGCAGATACAGTGCCAAGTTTAGGATGTCATTCTGACACATCCTGTACCTGCCAATGACCCATAAGATGGGTTTGTGCTAAGAGGAGAGAATGACTGTAGATGCCATTATTGGGTTTTGCTTCAATAACATTTCATTACTAGATCTGATGGTTTATATGCAGTCCTATTATTCAGATGCGGGAAATTGTTTTAAAGATGTTGTGATCTCATCGTATTGGTGCACACCATGACTTTGATAAAATAGCTCGTCAATTTTTCATGAGTTTGATTGGCAGCTGTGATGGAGGACTTGCTAGGCCTGTTAGAAATAGAGTGAGAGTGACATCTCTGATTGAAGAGTTGCATGGTCTTTTGGGACTAAACTGTGACTGACTTATGATTAGATCTAAGAGGGTGATGATAAGAAGGTGACAAGAGACAAATGTACAGCAGAAGAGAGGTTTGAAAGACAGCTGATTCCAGAGAGAGACATCTAAAATAGCATGACAATGCAAATCCCTAAAGAACAGTTAGTCCTCTGGGAGGACAATATAGCCTCATTCAAAATGGGTTCTAACACTCAACTATCTTATGATCAATTTCCTGCCAATCGAATTTGCTTGGTATGGAGTGCAAGCATCAGCCATACTGCCAGGGAAAATTCAGAGCAATGCTAAATATATTTGATGGAGGCCTATCTGTGAATACACTGTTCCTCTCTGGAGTCAAATTCAAGCTTTCATAACCACAGGCACTCTGACTCTACTGCATCATTAAACCAACTTCCAGTAATATAGAGGCATTTAAATGCTCTACGAGTTATTAAAGTGGGTTCCTGCGCATCAGTGGATTTTCATTGTAGACCGGCACAGTTGAACCACAAATTGAACTTTGTAATTTTTCAGGTGAAGGCTTTCCCCGGTACATGTCGCGCTTCCTAAAAAGCTGTGTCTTTCTGGACCTTTTCTCCCGGGGTGTCAGCCTCGGTGCCACAGTGGGTTCGGGGGTAAACTCACTGTGTTTGCCCTGGTTCCGTGGCACCGGCCGGCTAGTGTTAGTGGGGGGGGGTGTTAATAATGGGATTAGGACTGGTCGACTGACTGAGACGCTGGTACAGCTCACAGGAGAGATAACTGGTACAGCTCTGCTGTTGGTGATGCAGGCTCAGTAACAGATAATCATGCAAATCATAAAGAACCACAGGGGACCAGGCACTAAGGGACACGGGGGGGTTGAGGGAAGAAAGTTGGAAACTCCAAGTCAGACACTCACAGTATGGGTAAAAGAGTAGAGAGACAAGGGCTCTCTAGTGCTACTGTACCAGTCAAAAGTTTGGACACACTTACTCATTCAAGGGTTTTACTTGATTTTTTACTATTTTCTACATTGTAGAATAATTGTGAAGAAATCAAAACTATGAAATAACACATATGGAATCATGTAGTAACCAAAAAAGTGTTAAACAAATCAAAATATATTTTAGATTTTAGATTCTTCAAAGTAGCCACCCTTTGCCTTGATGACAGCTTTGCACACTCTTGGCATTCGCTCAACCAGCTTCACCTGGAATGCTTTTCCAACAGTCTTGAAGGAGTTCCCACATATGCTGAGCAATTGTTGGTTGCTTTTCCTTCACTCTGTGGTCCAACTCATCCCAAACCATCTCAATTGGGTTGAGGTCAGGTTATTGTGGAGGCCAGGTCATCTGATGCAGCACTCCATCACTCTCCTTCTGGGTCAAATTGCCCATACACAGCCTGGAGGTGTGTTGGGTCATTGTCCTTTGGATAAACAAATGATAGTCCCACTGTGTGCAAATCAGATGGGATGCCGTATCGCTGCAGAATGCTGTGGTAGCCATGCTGGTTAAGTGTGCCTTGAATTCTAAATAAATCACAGTGTCACCAGAAAAGCACCGTCACACCTCCTCCTCTATTCCATGCTTCACGGTGGGAGCCACACATGCGGAGATCATCCGTTAACCTACTCTGCGTCTCAAAAAGACACGGCGGTTGGAACCAAAAATTGCAACTTTGGCCTCATCAGACCAAAGGACAGATTTCCACCGGTCGAATGTCCATTGCTCATGTTTCTTGGCCCAAGCAAGTCCTTTGTACAGTTGATGTTCAGATGTGTATGTTACTTTAACTCCGTGAAGCATATATTTTGGCTGCAATTTCTGAGGCTGGTAACTCTAATGAACTGTTCCTCTGCAGCAGAGGTAACTCTGGGTCTTCCATTTCTGTGGCGGTCCTCATGAGAGCCAGTTTCATCATAGCGCTTGATGGTTTTTGCGACTGCACTTGAAGAAACTTTCGAAATTCTTGAAATGTTCCGTATTGACTGACCTTCATGTCTTAATAGTAATGATGGTCTGTAGTTGCTCTTTGGTTATTTGAGCTGTTCTTGCCATAATATAGCTTGGTCTTTTACCAAATAGGGCAATCTTCTGTATACCAATCCTACTTTCTCACAACACAACGGATTGGCTCAAACGCATTAAGAAGGAAAGAAATTCCACAAATTAACTTTTAACAAGGCACATCTGTTAATTGAAATGCATTCCAGGTGACTACCTCATGAAGCTGGTTGAGAGAATGCCAAAAGCGTGCAAAGCTTTCATCAATGCAAAGCGTGGCTACTTTGAAGAATCTCAAATATCAAATATATTTTGATTTGTTTAACACCTTTTTGTCTACTGTGTGTGTAGGTGTGTGCAGCTGTATGCAGCATTGTCTGTGTATTCCTACACATTTGACAGTTATCCTTCAGGAGTTATGTGTGTGCAGTATTTGCCAGCACTACCTGGGTAATCTTGGGTAGAAGGAGCAATCTACAAATGCTCTACTCTGCAAATGTTCTACTCTGCAATAGAGATCTTGCTCAGTCTGCTACAGTGCAGATGTAGGCTATTAATTTGAGCCAGCATGCTACAGCAGGAAAATAATCCTGCAGCAACAGGAAATTGGAATTATTATGTGTATTATAATTAATGGACATTTTTGTAGGAGTTGATACATTTTTCATAGGTACAAATCTAAAATGGAAATTACAAACTTCAGAAGGCTTTTAATAAACCTCAAATTACATTTCCTGCATTTCAGTTAAGTTCTCCTGCAACAGGGTGATCAAATTAATATCCTACATATGTATCATCTGTCCCCAAGGGAGTGTCACTAAATAGCTAGGCTACCCACCACTGCACAAGGGATCAGTGAGCATAAGCTTCTCCCAAGAAGAGAAAATACTGCCTGTCTCTCACTTTCTCTCTCCATTCTCTCTCTCTGATACAACTCAGCTATCACTGATCATAGTGAGAGAAGCTGACTTATTTAAAGCAGATGGGTTTATGCCACATGTAAAACGTAATTTTAGGTCACTTGTAGAAGTAGCTATCATCAACTGCAGTAGTGTGTCAAAAATAAGTTGACCCGATTGACTTGTAATTTTTATGTTTGTCCTACTGCAGCTAGTCAAACAGTATATGCTGAAATAAACCTTTAATACAACTGTCATGATGTGCCCTGGGGGGAGGATCCAAGCCCCCCTTCAATTTAATTCAAGGGGCTTTATTGGCATTTGAAACATATGTTAACATTGCCAAAGCAAGTGAAGTAGATAATAAACAAAAGTGAAATAAACAATAAAAATGAACAGTAAACATTACACTCACAGAAGATACAAAAGAATAAAGATATTATAAATATCATATTATGTATATATACAGTGTTGTAACGATGTGCAAATGGTTAAAGTACAAAAGGGAAAATACATTTAAAATACATTTACAATGGTGTTTGTTCTTCACTGGTTGCCCTTTTCTTGTGGCAACAGGTCGCAAATCTAGCTGCTGTGATGGCACACTGTGGTATTTCACCCAGTAGATATGGGAGTTTATCAAAATCGGGTTTGTTTTCAAATTCTTTGTGGATCTGTGTAATTTGAGGAAAATATGTGTCTCTAATATGGTCATACATTTGGCAGGAGGTTAGGAAGTGCAGCTCAGTTTCCACCTAATTTTGTGGGCAGTGTGTACATAGCCTGTCTTCTCTTGAGAGCCAGGTCTGCCTACGGCGGCCTTTCTCAATAGCAAGGCTATGCTCACTGAGTCTGTACATAGTCAAAGCTTTCCTTAAGTTTGGGTCAGTAACAGTGGTCAGGTATTCTGCCACTGTGTACTCTCTGTTAAGGGCCAAATAGCATTCTAGTTTGCTCTGTTTTTTTGTTAATTACTTGACACATTGGAAATAATTATCTTTTTGTTTTCTCATGATTTGGTTGGGTCTAATTGTGTTGCTGTCCTGGGGCTCTGTGGGGTCTGTTTGTGTTTGTGAACAGAGCCCCAGGACCAGCTTGCTTAGGGGACTCTTCTCCAGGTTAATCTCTCTGAAGGTGATGGCTTTGTTATGGAAAGTTTGGGAATCGCTTCCTTTTAGGTGGTTTGTAGAATTTAACGGCTATTTTCTGGATTTGGATAATTAGCAGGTATCTGCCTAATTCTGCTCTGCATGCATTATTTGGTGTTTTACGTTGTACACGGGGGATATTTTTTCAGAATTCTGCATGCAGAGTCTCCATTTGGTGTTTGTCCCATTTTGTGAATTATTGGTTGGTGAGCAGACCCCAGACCTCACAACCATAAAGGGCAATGACTGATTAAACTGATTAAAGTATTTTTTGCCAGATCCTAATTGGTATGTCGAAGTTTATGTTCCTTTTGATGGCATAGAATGCCCTTCTTGCCTTGTCTCTCAGATCGTTCACAGCTTTGTGGAAGTTACCTGTGGCGCTGATGTTTAGGACAAGTTATGTATTGTTTTTTTGTGTGCTCTAGGGCAATGGTGTGTAGACGGAATTTGTGCTTGTGGTCCTGGCGACTGGACCTTTTTGGAACACCATTATTTTGGTCTTACTGAGATTTACTGTTAGGGCCCAGGTCTGGCAGAATCTGTGCAGAAGATCTTGGTGCTGCTTTAGGCCCTCCTTGGTTGGAGACAGAAGCACCAGATCATCAGCAAACAGTAGACATTTGACTTCAGATTCTAGTAGAGTGAGGCCGGGTGCTGCAGACTTTTCTAGTGCCCTCGCCAATTTGTTGATATATATGTTGAAGAGGGTGGGGCATAAGCTGCATCCCTGTCTCACCCCACGGCCCTGTGGGAAGAAATGTGTGTGTTTGCCTATTTTAACCGCACACTTGTTGTTTGTGTACATGGATTTTATTATGTTGTATGTTTTTCCCCCAACACCACTTTCTATCAATTTGTATAGCAGAACCTTATGTCAAATTGAGTCAAAGGCTTTTTTTTTTTAAATCAACAAAGCATGAGATGAATTTGCCTTTGTTTTGGTTTGTTTGTTTGTCAAATAGGGTGTGCAGGGTGAATACGTGGTCTGTCGTACAATAATTGAGTAAAAAGCCAATTTTACATTTGCCCAGTACATTGTTTTCACTTAGGAAATGAATGTACGAGTCTGCAGGTAATGACAATGCAGAGGATTTCCCCAAGGTTGCTGTTGACGCCTATCCCAGTTAAGAATTTGTTCTTAACTGACTTGCCTAGTTAAATAAAGGTTAAAAAAAAAAAAATTTAAATAATAATTGGGGTGAAATTTGTCTCCACTTTTGTGGATTGGGGTGATCAGTCCTTGGTTCCAAATATTGGGGAAGATGCCAGAGCTAAGCATCATGTTAAAGAGTTTTATAGCCAATTGGAATTTGTTGTCTGTATATTTGATAATTTCATTGAGGATACCATCAACACCACAGGCCTTTTTTGGGTTGGAGAGTTTTTAGTTCATTCAAGGTAGTTGGAGAATCCAGTGGGTTCTGGTAGTCTTTAATAGTTGATTCTAAGATTTGTATTTGATCAATGTTTTTGCTGTTTATTATTTGTTATATAGCCAAAACGATTGTCCTCCATACAGCATCTCACCACCAGACATTCTGCTCTCAACCTGTTAAATAAAAACACTGTTTGATCCATCAGTCCAGACAGTGTTGTTGTAGTCTAAGTAGTGATAGGCCATAGATGTATTGACCCCCATGTCTCCTCCAGTCTCTATGTCCCAGCCAGCGTTCAGAGGAGTTGGCTTTATAGATTTCCAAACTGTGTTTATCTTCTAGATCACCAGAGCCAAGCAAAGGAGACAGGCGTTTGATTTATCCCCCTCTTCCAGAGAGAGGAAGGGAAGAGGGAGGGAGGGAGGGACAAGGGCATGGTGAACCATTAAAAAAGCAGCGAGGCGGCAGCAGCAGCATCGTGTGTGTGTGTGATGTTGGTGTGTCTGAGTTTGCTTTGTTAAGAGACTGTCGCACAGTTCCTGTTTCTGTCATCAGTCTCTCCAACCGGGTGGTTATGACACCTGGCTTTCATTGTTGGGTTCTGTTGTTGGGTGATTAATTGGGAATGAATGAGATGCAGCGAGGGTAAGACTACTTGGCCCAGTTACTCAGGTCTAGAAAACAACAACGCCACCTGTAAACTGCTCATCTTTAAGAGACTGTGTGCTTGATATCTGACTGTGTGTGGGCAGTGGTGACTCGTCTCGTACTGGCCAAAGTTTTCAGAGACCTTTAACTTATTTATTCATTACTTCTCAGTCCTCGCCTGTGGCATCCATTTTAAGTTTCCACGCCAATCAAAGGAGGACATAGGGCAAATCCTTTGATGTGCTGGACCTGGGCAGCCATCCACTGTGTTGGAGCGTGTACGCCTCATCCTACTCATCCGGTCTCTCTCTTCCTCCCCTGATGTGCTGGACCTGGGCATCCATCCACTGTGTTGGAGCGTGTACGCCTCATCCTACTCATCTGGTCTCTCTCTTCCTCCCCTGATGTGCTGGACCTGGGCATCCATCCACTGTGTTGGAGCGTGTACGCCTCATCCTACTCATCTGGTCTCTCTCTTCCTCCCCTGATGTGCTGGACCTGGGCAGCCATCCACTGTGTTGGAGCGTGTACGCCTCATCCTACTCATCCGGTCTCTCTCTTCCTCCCCTGCTCCTCCTGACCCATGGCTAATCAATCAGTCATTGTTTTGACCACCTCTTCAAACCGTAAACCAAAACCCAAGCCCTGAGGACAATCTCATTCTCCATGTTATCCATGGCCGCCTCATCATCTCTCCGCACCTCGACACTCATCATTTTAATCTGCTCATCAATCAATGCATCATAATGGATTGGGTTTTCCTGGGCTTGGCTGGCATATTGCCGTGCCTCCAGCATGTATTACCCTAGCGATCACCAAGTTTCTCCCCGTCTGGGAGAAGCAGCCTGTGAAGATGTAGGTGGTCAGCTGACCCCAGAGTTGAAGGGAAACATGACAGCCTATTGCTAGCCAGCCACAGAGACCGGGACCTGGCATAGGGGTCTAATAAACGACCAGCAGGGATGGTTTTCCTGGAGCACCCTGTCATTGTTAAGTAAGCACTAACACCGCTTGGGGAATTACCCCTGAACAGTAATTACTGTGAAGGAAGGCAAGTGCAGCCATGTGAATGGGAAATTAACCACTGGGCAAAAACTGGTTGAATCAATGTTGTTACCATGTCATTTCAATTTATAAAAATCATTGGGGTGACGTTGAATCAATGTGGAAAACTGATTGGATTTGCAAAAAGTCATCAATGTATGGGCATTTCATATTTTTTTCAACCAACTTTGAACCTAGAACCAATGAGGTGGTGACATTTTTTGATTTCACGTTAAATATACGTTAGTTTATAACTCAAACCAAGTGTGTGAAATGTATGTGAAATGGGACCAGTGTGTATATTTAAAGGGAATGGATCTCTGTAAGACAAGCCATTTTTATTAATTGGTGCAATATCTAAAGGACTAGTAGTACCGAGCTGAGCTGGTTTTAAGGAACAATGTTCCCGCTGTGAAAGAAACAGCTAATGATGTTGACAGAGTGTTTCTTTCAAAGAGACCCTGGCCAAGACCGTGGTAAAAAAAACTTGTACAAATGAGGTCTGTGTTGTAAGGCTTCTGCACTCGCGGAGCAGCACAACATCAGAGGTTGTTATCTGAAAAATTTAGCGCAGTATATTGGTCTCCGGGAACGTGTGGTTGATACTCCAGGGAGTCTGGATGATGACACGTTCTGTGTGCATTGCTGCACTTGTGACTTATTATACAATCTCCCCTGGGTTCAAACACCATACTTCTCTTTAATGAGATACTTTCATGAGATCGTCTATGTTACAGCTTCTGGTTTAGCATTGTAGTTAAGTTATTTTTGTATTGCGGTGTTGATCTAGCTGTAACCCAGTACGTTTACATGGACCTGTTTATGAGGGTTACGGCTCGGAGGATGCGTAGCTGAGAGAGAGATGCACTGTTTCACCGTTGTTCGCTGCCAGCTCTGTAGTCAATATTCTTTCCGAGCTTGGCTCGCTCACTCCCCTGGGTTGCCATAGAAACGGCACACTACTCGCTCGCTTCCTGCCTCTCCCTATCGTGTTGCTGTGAGATGGGCAGGAACTCTCGGACACGGCGGGCGGAGACTGGTGTAGTGGTCAAAGAGGTTCCTGCTGGGAAGGCACCGCTAGAGTTAAAAGGTGTGTCTCCATGGCAACCAGCTGGATATCGACCAGTCTGCCCTTTAAGCCGTTCCCTGCTGCCCTCGCCCCATGGGCACTAGTTGGCATCAAAGCCTTCCCTCTGATACAGCTCTGCCATTCATCACTGCTCACCAAGCTCCTGCTGATCACTCTTGTTGATCATCATGACATAAGATCAGAGTGGGCAGAGAGAGACATGATGTGTCTGGCCCCCTACACAGACAATGAAACGACTGACATTCCATCATTTAGCTTGGAAACTAGATTCAACCACTCACATCTCTCACTCTGTAGACATTTTCAGCTTTATAAACAACTTTTAAATTCCACAATTATTTCAGTATTCCACTCTGTGACACACTGCTTCCAGATTCTCACTATTGTCCCATTCAACAGTCTCTTCCCACTTCAGTTGAATGTTATTTTCATGATTACAGCACAACAGAGACGGTTGCATAAAGTAACTGTGCAAGATCACTCCCTGTATCCCCTCCTCTCTCAGTCCATCATTAGTCAGCTTGGTACTTCCAAACTGATCTCCAAGCAGTAGAGAGAGGATCACATCACATGTACCCTTCCGTCAGCCCAGATCAGAGGAATATTAAAACAATCCCATCAGCCAACTTCAAACGGAGCCGGGTGGGGAAAAAGAAACGAGGACATCTAGAATATTCACCTGAACTGCCTTAGCCATCTTCCACTTCCAGAACTCTGTCACCACATCTGAGGAACTTGGGAAAGAAAGGAAGGATCCACGCTGAATAGTGATGAAGTTCTTCTAATCTAATGGGGAGATGATGAGGATATACTAGGGCCCGTCTCTTTCTGTTCAAGTAATTGATGAGACACCTGGGTTGATTGGTGCAATGTAGAACTAACCCTGTGGGGGAATTATCTTGGAGGCTTGCAGCTCTCCATCAGAGTGGAGGAAATTGCTTTTCTATTGCTGCTCATTCAGCACAGTCAGTAAGCAGTTCCCAGTCTGTAGCTGGGTCCCTTCCAAAAAGCCTTGTTACTTTATGATACTATACTACTACTACTCAGCTTATACTACTACTAATTCCCTCTCATGGAAGCGCATCAAAACATTATTAGGTCGATTTTTTATTTTCTTCTACTCACATGATTACACAGTGTGTCAACAATTGTTGTTTTCCCTGTGAGGCTGCATTTCTTGTCACTGTGGCTCCTCGTTGGCAGGCGCTCGATACTCGGCGGGTCTGCCGCCGGTAGTTAATTGTAACACCTGTTCCCAATCACCTCTTCTGCTCTTCCGCCCTAGAGGTTCATGGGAGACAGTGTCCTCTGTGCAATGTGTCAGGCTACTGTAATACTACAGCTCTTTATGAGTATGATAAAGGGCTTGTCATATCTGAGTGAGGGGTTGAGCGTGAGTGTCCGTGACTCTTTAGAGGGATTGAGGCATATGGCAGGGTTGGGTTTACTCATGAGATGCGATGAAAGAGTGACCGATCGAGAGAGAGAATGAGGGAATTAAAGAGAGGAAGGGGAAAATGAGAGAGAGAGCTGGCTGTGACTCATGTTGTCCTCTGTCACAGCGTCAGGAGTGTGTGACTCTCTCGGCTACCTGAGAGAGTCAGGAAGAGGTGACGCAAGAGGTTTTAGTCCGCCCAAAATCTGTCCATGAAAATAAGGAATTTTTGTACGGAGATCAATGAGTGTCAACGAAAAATGTTATTGCTGATTTGCTGTGTGTGGCTTATTTGATCGAATAGAAGTTTCGTAATGGTTAAGTTGTTATGAAAGCACTGATATAAGTGGACGCACATGGCATTTCTGCAACTTTATATCAGAGCCTGTTGTCATAGAGATAGAGGACTCATCATGGATATAACCCGTTTAGCATGGACATTGCCATTGAGGGCTTCCACCATTTTATAGTAGTCATCTGGGTGGGGATTCCTATGCGTTGGGAGCAATCAGCCAATGAAGAAGAAGAAAATGGAATCCTTTAAAATGGAGCCCTGTAACAATGTGCTCTGAGAGTCAGATAGCAAGTGGCCACCGTCAGTGGGCTTTCATAGAGAGATTTAAACCAGAGGAGGTCCGTCAGTGGGCTTTCATAGAGAGATTTAAACCAGAGGAGGTCCGTCAGTGGGCTTTCATAGAGAGATTTAAACCAGAGGAGGTCCGTCAGTGGGCTTTCATAGAGAGATTTAAACCAGAGGAGGTCCGTCAGTGGGCTTTCATAGAGAGATTTAAACCAGAGGAGGTCCGTCAGTGGGCTTTCATAGAGAGATTTAAACCAGAGGAGGTCCGTCAGTGGGCTTTCATAGAGAGATTTAAACCAGAGGAGGTCCGTCAGTGGGCTTTCATAGAGAGATTTAAACCAGAGGAGGTCCGTCAGTGGGCTTTCATAGAGAGATTTAAACCAGAGGAGGTCCGTCAGTGGGCTTTCATAGAGAGATTTAAACCAGAGGAGGTCCGTCAGTGGGCTTTCATAGAGAGATTTAAACCAGAGGAGGTCCGTCAGTGGGCTTTCATAGAGAGATTTAAACCAGAGGAGGTCTGTCAGTGGGCTTTCATAGAGGGATTTAAAACCAGGAAAACAATATTTATGCCTGAGGATTATCATAATGATTAATGTAGTGATGAAAAGACAGACGTTGGGTTGAATGGGTCATTTTGTTGTTGCATTTTACAATAAACTACACTATGCTGCCTTGGGAGACAGTAATGACATGAGTTTAGCTTTTTTCTGAACTTTTTAAAATATAAATGAAGAAATGGAAGATATCAGTCCTGCAAATACAAGAGCATGGTCCTGCATGGCCTAGTGGATACAGCAACATCAGGATGGTGGGTTAGATTCCCGCTGGGGCCACCCATACAGCAACATCAGGATGGTGGGTTAGATTCCCGCTGGGGCCACCCATACAGCAACATCAGGATGGTGGGTTAGATTCCCGCTGGGGCCAAACCAGACAGCAACATCAGGATGGTGGGTTTAAAACCTGGAAAACCCATACATGCAACATCAGGATGGTGGGTTAGATTAATGTGGTGATGAAAACATCAGGATGGTGGGTTAGATTCACGCTGGGGCCACACATACAGAAAAACATCAGGATTGTGGGTTAGATTCCCACTGGGGCCACACATACAGAAAAACATCAGGATGGTGGGTTAGATTCCCAAATGGGGCCACCCATACAGAAAAACATCAGGATTGGGGGTTAGATTCCCGCTGGGGCCACCCATACAGCAACATCAGGATGGTGGGTTAGATTCCCACTGGGGCCACCCATACAGAAAAACATCAGGATGGTGGGTTAGATTCACGCTGGGGCCACACATACAGAAAAACATCAGGATTGTGGGTTAGATTCCCACTGGGGCCACACATACAGAAAAACATCAGGATGGTGGGTTAGATTCCCACTGGGGCCACCCATACAGAAAAACATCAGGATGGTGGGTTAGATTCCCACTGGGGCCACCCATACAGAAAAACATCAGGATGGTGGGTTAGATTCCCGCTGGGGCCACCCATACAGAAAAACATCAGGATTGTGGGTTAGATTCCCGCTGGGGCCACCCATACAGAAAAACATCAGGATTGTGGGTTAGATTCCCGCTGGGGCCACCCATACAGAAAAACATCAGGATGGTGGGTTAGATTCCCGCTGGGGCCACCCATACAGAAAAACATCAGGATTGTGGGTTAGATTCACGCTGGGGCCACCCATACGGAAAAAAGGTTTATGCACACAACTGTGAACCGCTTTGGGTAAAATCATCTGCTAAAGGGCATATACTATAACGCTCTGCATTTTCTATGACGGAATCAAAAAACATCTGAAAACAAAATGATCTGAAATATTCTTCATGAGGAGTCACAACAGTGTACCCTTGTACATTTGGTAAGAATAAGGCATGTTGAAACTTGTGTTTCGGTCGACTGTTTATTTCCCCCCCCCCTGGCTATTATGAATAGCTAATAATAGTATAACTGCTGTGATCTTGCCTGGGCCTGGGGCTGGTACAGACGTGGGCGGCTTGCTGCAGAATGATTGGGTTATTCATTTGATCCTCAATCACTTTTACGGCACACTGTCCTCCAGGGACCATCCATAAACCCCTCTGCTTTAGGAATGGAGAACAGAAGCAGATTTCTCTGCTGTGAATAGGATAAGACTTTTTCCCAGACAGGGTAGAAAAGACACAAAGGTCAAAGTAATGAATTGCAGAACAAATGCAACATATCTATTGGTTGAATTAAGAACCACCATTGCTGCTCAATTAAGGACAGGATGGAGTAGTCTTGCTTGTTGAACACTTCCTTTCCTCTCTTTATGTGTCAGATGGTGTCACGATCGTCGTATTGAAGAGACCAAAGTGCAGCGCAGTGTGAATACATTCTTTTAATGTTAGACGAATGAACACGAAGATCACTAAACAAACAAACAAACAAACTAATAAGCCGACCGTGACCGCTATCAATACTGTGTGCAAACATGCAACATCACATAGACAATAACCCACGAACCACAATACAAAACAGGCTACCTAAATATGGTTCCCAATCAGAGACAACGACAAACACCTGCCACTGATTGAGAACCATATCAGGCCAAAACACATAGAAACAGACTAACTAGACATGCAACATAGAATGCCCACTCATATCACAACTTGACTAAACAAAACATAGAAACAAACAACGCAAATAATGGTCAGAGTGTGACAGATGGGACGCATTGGGATTCTAACCCTGTATCCTCCCGATGGTACTTCCATTCAGCAAGCCATCCCTCTATCCCTCTATCTTCTCCCCCATCCACACTCCCTCTATGTATTCCCACCTTCCTCCTCTCCTCTCTCCCTAGGAAAGAAAACAACAGGCACCTCATATAACTCTTACTCTGTTCAGACACTCGTTGTATAAACTAATAGTGCGTGTTCCTGACATGATGCTCTTTGCCTCTCTGTCTGCCTGCTCCACCTGTGCACAGTAGAGAAGCAACACCTACAATTGATGTCATTCTGCGCCTGAGCCATAGAGACAGAGTGCTCAGCTCTTTCCCTCTCTCCTTCTGTCCCTCTCTCTTTCTAATCTCATTCCTTTGCCTTTATCTCTCCTCTTCTCCTTCCCTGTCTGCTTCCTTCTAATCCTTGTCGGCCCCAATGACAAGTGAAACAAGTTGTTGTGGAGGGAGAGAGAAAAAGAAGCATGCCAATGCTATAGTCTGCCTGAGTGTGTTGGATGCATACAGAGATGAGGGGGAAGAATGCACTCTAATCCAAACCACAGAGCAGCTCATGTAAGCCAGTTGGGTGAATGCAGCAGGTCTCCAATGGGGGTTTCAGCACCTCTTGATTGGACAGCTCCCTGCTAGCATTACAATTCAACGGTCTAAAATGAATCTCTTTGGCTGTAATCGCATTGACTGCTCTGTTTGTACAGTCAATGCGCGGTGCTGTAATTGGCTGTGCGTGTGCGTGCACATGGGTGTTTGCATTTGTGCTTTTGATGAGCTAATGAGCCTGGCCATATGCAGAAGACGGCACAGCATCCATGTCACACAGCCTGCATCCCCACATTACCCTCAGCCTTTAACACACTGAGCCTGTGACCAGCAGCACTATGGGACGATTGAGGGGAAAGGTGTGAGAGGATTCGCACAGGAGAGGAGAGAGCCCAATTTTCATCTATCTGTCTCTGCCCCAATTTACACTCTCTATATATGCATTTGGCATGGTTCACCTTCGCACTGAAAGAAAACCTGCACGCACAAACACAGCCTCAATCACAACCAACCAGCCAGCCTCAATCACAACCAACCAGCCAGCCTCAATCACAACCAACCAGCCAGCCTCAATCACAACCAACCAGCCAGCCTCATCACAACCAACCAGCCAGCCTCATTCACAACCAACCTCAATCAAGACATTAAGCAGCCGTGGAGTGAAAGGGCAGAGAACTGGGGCTGTAATCTGTCTGTCTGTGTTGAGGAGAAGCAGCAACAGTTGGCGGGAGGATGGAGACGAGGAGTGAGAGGACTGAAAGTTCCCGACTCTGACTCCACTCCCCGAGTTTTGCTCCCATGTTTCATGAGCTCAAATAAAAGATCCCTGAAATGTTCCATATGCACAAAAAGCTAATTTCTCTCATGTTGTGCACACATTTGTTAACATTTGTTAACATTTCTCCTTTGTCAAGATAATCCATCCACCTGACAGGTGTGGCATATCAAGAAGCTGATTAAACAGCATGGTCATTACACAGGTGCACACAATGTCATAGATGTTTTGAGTGAGCATGCAATTGGCATGCTGACTGCAGGAATGTCCATCAGAGCAGTTTCCAGAGAATTTAATGTTAATTTCTCTACCATAAGCCGCCTCTAACATCGTTTTTGAGAATTTGGCAGTACGTCCAACCGGCCTCACAACCGCAGACCACGTGTATGGCGACGTGTGGACGAGAGGTTTGCTGATGTCAACGTTGTGAACAGAGTGCCCCATGGTGGCGTCAGTGGCTCATTAATTGTCATTGGCTCATTAATTGACTTATTCAATGTTTGCCTGAGACTTAAACTTTAGGCTCCTTGTCCATTTCAGATGTAGGATCTTAACCCATATTGTCACAGTAAAATAATCCTGCAACAACAGGATTTGAACATTTGATGTTGCCTGTTCGTTGGTTAGGCTATTAGCGGGTCAAAAGTAGGATACATGAAAAGTACAATACTGTTAATATAACCGTGTGTTAGTGTGGCTTTTCAGGGACTTTTGTAAATCACGAGGCTCATCTGCATTTCCTGTGTTGCAGGAAAATTGATAACAAAAGTGATCAAATTAAGATCCTACATCTGTAGGTTCCCATGCTCTCTCCTCACTCTGCATCTCCCTGGTTCACTGCAAGAGGAAGGGAACGGGTAAATTATGTTTTTATTGTTAATGATGAGTTCAGAGTTAGAATGACTGCCCTCCTCTCAGTCTGGACCCAAGCTATAAGACCACCTCAGGACCGTATTGTGTCATTTATGAAAAGGTCTGGAAGTGAGAGGACCATAGTCAAATGCAGAGCATCCAATCCAACGCTCTCTCACACACAGCACATATAAACAAGATCAACGTTAAAAACGAGAGAAACTCATCGGTGTCCCATCCTCTGATCCGAGAACAGTGATTAGCAATGTGGATGATCAGTGCCGGAGTCTGACGCAGCGCTAACGCTCCCGGCTAGGACGATCTGTTCACAATGATTCAGAAATAGAGAGGCATAGGTGATCATATCTCAATGTATTTAATTGAAATTATTATGTTTTTGTCAAATGCCATTGGTTTGGGCTACTTACGGTCAATTTGCAGAGTACAAATGATTTTAAATTGTGTTCCGGCCCCCTGACCATCCGCTCAAGAAAAAATTGTCCCGTGGCTGAATGTAATTGGGGACCTCTAGTGTAGAGGTGGGATTAGATTATAGCTATTACATGTTTTAACATCAGTGTGCATTATTACAGACCAATTAGCACCGTTTGTATCATTACCACAATTCTGATCCATTTCATCATGTCCTGTTTAACTCCAGATTAACAGGAAACCACATGTCCTGTTTAACTCCAGACTAACAGGAAACCACATGTCCTGTTTAACTCCAGACTAACAGGAAACCACATGTCCTGTTTAACTCCAGACTAACAGGAAACCACATGTTAGGAGAGAACAGAAACACAGTGGGGAAACACTGCACCGCCCACAACCGCAGAGCTCTCCAGAGGGTAGTGAGGTCTGCACAATGCATCACCGGGGGCAAACTACCTGCCCTCCAGGACACCTACAGCACCCGATGTCACAGGAAGGTCAAAAAGATCATCAAGGACAACAACCACCCGAGCCACTGCCTGTTCACCCCGGTTCCAACCTGAAGGCGAGGTTAGTACAGGTGCATCAAAGCTGGGACCGAGATATTGAAAAACAACTTCTATCTCAAGGCCATCAGATTGTTAAACAGCCACCACCAGCACAGAGGGGCGGCTGCCTCCCTACAGACTTGATATCACTGGCCACTTTAATAAATGGAACACTAGTTACTTTAATAATGCCACTAAGAATGTTTACATATCTCGCATTACTCATCTCATATGTACATACTGTATCCTTCACTATCTATTCTTTACCATCTATTGCATCTTAGCCGATTTCACTGCTCATCCATATATTTTTAACTTATATACTCTCATCCCATTCCATTACTCAATTGTGTGTATTAGGTTTTGTTGTGGAATTGTTGCTATTACCTGTTAGATATTGCTGCACTGTTAGATCTAGAAGCATAAGCATTTCGCTACACTCGCAATGACATCTGCTAACCATGTGTATGTGGCCAGTAAAATTTGATTTGATTTGTGTTTCTTTCTCACTTTCTCCAGTTCCTCTCTGCCCCTTTCAATTCGAAGGGCTTTATTGGCATGGGAAACATATGTTAACATTGCCAAAACAGGTGAAATAGATCATAAAAAATGAACAGTAAATATTACAGTCACAAAAGTTTCAAAGGAATAGACACATTTCAAATATCATGTTATGTCTATATACAGTGTTGTAACGATGTGCAAAAATAAAAGTACAACGTGGAAAATAAATAAACATAAATATGGTTTGTATTTACAATGGTGTGTTTTTTTCCACTGGTTGCTCTTTTCTTGTGGCAACAGGTCACCAATATTCCTGCTGTGATGCTCTATCATTTCCTGAGGTTCTGTGAGTGAATGAGAAGGAGGGAGGAAGTAAAGAGAGAGAGAGGGATGGAGAGAAAGAGAGGGCTGCTCTTTGATTTCCTGAGATTGTGTCTTAAGTAGATAGATTTATCTCTCTGTACTCTCTCGCTGACTCTTTAGCTTAGCCTCTGACAGCAATGTCCACGACTGTTAACACACACAGATGCCTCTACCACGGACTCTGCTGCTGTGACTGTGTGGGACTGCTAGATATCCTCTGACAATACTTTTATTGATCTGTTACCACAGCCTGCACTGACGTCTCCGTGTTATTGTCACACACTCTGAACAAGTGAATTGAATTGAAGACAGTCCCAGTGTCTCTGGCTGGAGTGGGTGTGCGTACTGTTTGTGTCCATGGGGAGCTGCAGTGATCACTCTTGACAGTGGTCAGGAGGTTAGGAGAGGGAATCAATCAGCTAGTGAACAGAGGAGAGGAGAGATTACAGGAGTAGGGGAACAGGAGAGACTACAGGGGGAGGATGAGAGGAGGGACTACAGAAGGGGTGGAGGAGAGGAGCGACTACAGAAGGGGAGGAGGAGAGACTACAGGGGGAGGAGGGACTACATGGGGAGGATGAGAGGAGGGACTACAGAAGGGGTGGAGGAGAGGAGAGACTACAGGAGGGGAGGAGGAGAGACTACAGGGTGAGGAGGGACTACAGAAGGGGTGGATGAGAGGGGACTACAGTAGGGGTGGAGGAGAGGTGGGACTACAGAAGGGGTGGAGGAGAGGAGGGACTACAGAAGGGGTGGAGGAGAGGAGGGACTACAGAAGGGGTGGAGGAGAGGAGGGACTACAGAAGGGGTGGAGGAGAGGAGGGACTACAGAAGGGGTGGAGGAGAGGAGGGACTACAGAAGGGGAGGAGGAGAGGAGAGACTACAGAAGGGGAGGAGGAGAGGAGGGACTACAAGAGGGGTGGAGGGGAGGAGGAACTACAGAAGGGGTGGAGGGGAGGAGGGACTACAGAAGGGGTGGAGGAGAGGAGGGACTACAGAAGGGGTGGAGGAGAGGAGGGACTACAGAAGGGGTGGAGGAGAGGAGGGACTACAGTAGGGGTGGAGGAGAGGAGGGACTACAGGAGGAGAGGAGGGACTACAGAAGGGGTGGAGGAGAGGAGGGACTACAGTAGGGGTGGAGGAGAGGAGGGACTAGAGAAGGGGTGGAGGAGAGGAGGGACTAGAGAAGGGGTGGAGGAGAGGAGGGACTAGAGAAGGGGTGGAGGAGAGGAGGGACTACAGTAGGGGTGGAGGAGAGACTACAGGGGGAAGGGAGGAGGAGAGACTGCAGAAGGAGGGATGGAGGAGAGACTACAGGGGGAGGGATGGAGGAGAGACTACAGGGGGAGGGGAGGAGGAAAGACTACAGGGGGAGGGGAGGAGGAGAGACTACAGTGGGAGGGATGGAGGAGAGACTACAGGGGGAGGGGAGGAGGAAAGACTACAGGGGAGCGGAGGAGGAGAGACAACAGTGGGAGGGATGGAGGAGAGGCTACATGGGGAGGGATGGAGGAGAGACTACAGGGGGAGGGATGGATGGAGGAGAGACTACAGGGGGAGGAGGGGGGAGGAGAGACTACAGGGGGAGGGATGGATAGAGGAGAGACTACAGGGGAGGGATGGATAGAGGAGAGACTACAGGGGGAGGGGGACTACAGGGAGGGACTACAGGGGGAGGGATGGATGGAGGAGAGACTACAGGGGGAGAAGGGGGAGGAGAGACTACAGGGGGAGGAGGGGGAGGAGAGACTACAGGGGGAGGGGGACAACAGGGGGAGGGATGGATGGAGGAGAGACTACAGGGGGAGGATGGGGAGGAGAGACTATAGGGGGAGAGAGACTACAGGGGGAGGAGGGGGGAGAGACTACAGGGGGGAGGGGGAGGAGAGACTACAGACTAGGGATGTATGGAGGAGGGGGGGGGGTGACTTTACAGGGGGAGGGATGTATGGAGGAGAGACTTTCTCAGGGGGAGGATGGGGAGGAGAGACTACAGGGGGAGGAGGGGGAGGAGAGACTACAGGGGGTCTCTCCAGGGTGATGAGTTTAGAATACTGCATAGATATGGTATTGGTTAAGCTAACACTAGCTCTCTGTCTCTCTCTCCCTCCACCTTTCTGTGTTTCTCCTGTACTCTCTCTTTTCTGTAATCTCCCCCTTTCTCCCACTTCTTCCTTTCTCCCTCCATCCCCCCTCCCTGTCTCTCCATCCCCCCCCCTCCCTCCCTCCCCCTGTCTCTCCATCCCCCATCCATCCCTCCCTCCCTCTGTCTCTCTGTCTCTCCCCATCCCCCTCCCTCCCTCCCTCCCTCCCTGCCTCCCTCCCTCCCTCCCTCCCCCTCTGTCTCTCCATCCCTCCCTCCCTCTGTCTCTCCATCCTTCCCTCCCTCTGTCTCTCCATCCCCCATCCCTCCCTCCCTCCCTCTGTCTCTCCATCCCCCCATCCTCCATCCCTCCCTCCCTGTCTCTCCATCCCCCATCCCTCTCTCCCTCTGTCTCTCCATCCCTCTCTCCCTGTCTCTCCATCCCTCCCTCCCTCCCTCTGTCTCTCCATCCCCCATCCCTCCCTCCCCCTGTCTCTCCATCCCCCATCCATCCCTCCCTCCCTCTGTCTCTCCATCTCCCCTCCCTCTGTCTCTCCATCTCCCATCCCTCTCTCCCTCCCTCCCTCTGTCTCTCCATCTCCCCCTCCCTCTGTCTCTCCATCCCCCATCCCTCTCCCTCCCTCCTCTGTCTCTCCATCCCTCTCTCCCCCCTCTGTCTCTCCATCCCCCCCCCTGTCTCTCCATCCATCCCTCCCTCCCTCTGTCTCTCCATCCCCCCATCCATCCCTCCCTCCCTCTGTCTCTCCCCTCCCCCATCCATCCCTCCCCATCCCCATCCCTCTCTCCATCCCTCCCTCCCTCTCTCCATCCCCCATCCCCCTCCTCTCTCCCATCCCTCCCTCCCTCTCTCCCTCCCCCCCCTCCCTCTGTCTCTCCATCCCCCCCATCCCTCTCTCTCTCCCCATCCCTCCCTCCCCCTCCCTCCTATCCCAGGTACGTGCCTGATTCTGGGCTGTATGATCTACCCAGACGGCTGGGACAGTGACGAGGTGAAGAGGATGTGTGGGGAGCAGACAGACAAGTACACCCTGGGAGCGTGCTCCGTGCGCTGGGCCTACATCCTGGCTATCATGGGCATCATGGACGCCCTGATACTCTCCTTCCTGGCCTTCGTCCTGGGAAACCGTCAGGATGGGCTGATGGCTGATGAACTGCTGGATAGTAAGGACAACACTTAATCTAAAATCAGTTTGGGATTTTAGGTCATTATGAATAAGATTACATGGACAGGGGGGACCTGATTCTAGATCAGTACTCCTACCCTGAGATACTTTGTGAATACGAGCTGTGGACTTTCCTCATGTGAGCATGCCATACAGAGGCTGTCTCAAAAAGTGATATGTGTGATAGTTCAAGTCTGTGTAAGGTCATAGTGCAATGCTCTTCAATCCTGCTCCTGGTGACCACAGGGTGTCTACCTGTCTCTGAAGGGTAGCACCATACTGATGTGTTAGTGCAGTGCTGGACCAAACACCTGCACACCCTTTGGCTTTCCGGGACCAGGAGTGAAGAACACTGTTGCACAGAATAACAGAACCTCTGTAACCCCCTCTCCTCCAGACCCTTCCACATCTCCCATATCTTGGGGTTTAATGTATTTAGGCTAATAAATAAACACTTCTCATCAACCCCCTCCTCCAAAGCCCATAGCATGGGGTGGGTGTGTATCAAATGTAACAACTGTACCCTGCTGTCAAAACCCCACACCCCACATGGTAGATATTCATATTCTGTCCCTTTTTATGCAAATGTTTTCAGCATAATTTCACACACCCGAGCCACCACCAATTAACATATTTTAACTGCTTCTCACATAACACCTGCCTACTGTTATTACCGATGGGATTGGGAATTGGTGAGTCAGAGAGAGAGAGAGAAAGTGTGAGAATGGGAGAGAAAGATAAGAAAAAAGATGGCAGAGTCAAAGAGAATGGCTAAAACGACAAGAAGGGGGGAAGGAAAAGAAAAAAAGAGAGAGATGAAAATAAATGGAAAGGAGAGGGAGATGTAGAAAATAAGATGGAATAAAAAGGGAGAGAATTTACAGAGTCCTGAATTACTAATGGCTGTTTACACAGCTTGGCTATCAGCCTGTCTAAATGAATATCAGCCTGTCTAAATGAATATCAGCCTGTCTGAATGAATATCAGCCTGTCTGAATGAATATCAGCCTGTCTGAATGAATATCAGCCTGTCTGAATGAATATCAGCCTGTCTGAATGAATATCAGCCTGTCTAAATGAATATCAGCCTGTCTAAATGAATATCAGCCTGTCTAAATGAATATCAGCCTGTCTAAATGAATATCAGCCTGTCTAAATGAATATCAGCCTGTCTAAATGAATATCAGCCTGTCTAAATGAATCACATGAGCTGATCGGCTAGGGCTGCCTGTTGGCGCAGGAGAACGCCATGGAACAGAGGGAGGATGCCGTTATCAGCTATGGGACAGGAGGAGAGAGAGAGTCTCAATTGGGCACACATTCAAATTAAGTCTAGTAGGCTCTGCTTCCAAAATCCGAGACACCCTCAATTATCAATGTTATAGGGTTTCAAGATGTCTGACTTCACATGATCAGCTATAAGATGAGAGAGAGAGTGACCGAGTCTCATTTTGGCAAAGTGATTAATTGTTCTGTTGCAGTAACATATGGTTCAGTCCAATGATTAACTATGTTTATAAAGGAGGTCTCTGAGCCATTTAGATAAGGATGTCATTACCTTACCACTGATTGGTGACTTTTCCTCACTACTGCCACCCACTGGCGTGTCTCTGGTACTACAAGTACAGAAGCTCTAGTGGTATTCACAGTGACATTACCAATGCTAACCTCTCCTTTCTGTCCTCACAGAGACTGGTAATTCCATATAGACAGCCAAATACTGTACAAAGGTGGGTGTGCTTTTTTGTGAATTGTGAATTATCTGATGTACTTTCATGGGATCAATATCCATATGCTTGTGTTGCCATTGGTACATCTAATTGTGCTCTTTATTCACAGGTGTCGGTGCCCATCAGAGGTAAAGATAATGTAACACAACGTTCCAGCTTCATACCTGTCACTCTGGAGGTGGAAAGGAGAGCTACTGCTGTTGGAAAGAACAGAACGAGAAAAAGACGAATTAATGAAAGGAGGAGACATCCACTCCAAGAGAACCCACTTAGTAAAGACCAACCCCTACAGCCCTTTCTCACCCAGACATGACCTTGAGAGCAACAACAGATGGAAGACTTCATATTGTTTTATGAAATCCGTGACTGAGTAGACACAGTAGGCCGATTGCTTTATGGGCGGCAGATAGCCTAGTGGTTAGAGCATTGGGTCAGTAACCGAAAGGTCGCTGGTTTGAATACCTGAGCCGACAAGGTGAAAAAAAGTCTGCCGTTGTGACCCCTGAGTAAGGCACTTAACCCTGATTTGCTCCAGAGGTGCTGTACTACTATGACTGACCCTGTAAAACAACACATTTCACTGCACCTATCCAGTGTATGTGACAAAAAAACATATTAGGAAACATATGAGAAAAGTTTTGTTTGTGAAAAAGACCTTGAGATTCTGTCCCACCATTCAAGGCCCTAGCATAGAAAAACACAAATTAACCCAGCGTTTCCCAAACTCAACCCTGGGGATCCCAAGGGGTGCACATTTTGGTTCTTGCCCTAGCATTTGACCCAACTAATTAAAATAATTAACTAATCACCAAGCTTTGAAAACTTGAATCAGCTGTGTAGTGCTTGGGAAGAAAAAAAAAGCATGCACCCCTTGGGATCCCCAGGACCGAGTTTGGGAAACGGTCAACTAACTCATGACCACACATGACCGCTAGGCTACAGCATTGGATTGTTCAGACGTCTGATCAAACAGAGCTGTCGTCTTTATTGTGTCAAACTCACCTCTGGACCACGTGTACCTGAACTGTGGATTCCTTCTTGACTTGTGTTCCACTCTTTGCTCTTCATTGGGCTCATCATTGTAAGTTTACAGTGGGTGAGCATGGTCCATGAGAACTGTAAGCACTGTCTGGCTTGCTGAGCCACCTTACTGGACTCTGTGGTGGAAGGGTCAGCGGTACCTGGGAACCTTTGGACGTCCCTACACAAAACCCTAACCTTTACCCTTACCTTAACCTTTTTAAATAGAATCTTCAACTGGGTGACATCAGAATTGGCCCGTCCCAAGGATCACATTTAGACGTGTCCGTACTGGAAGACAACGGCTGAACAGAGAGCGATGCTCCACCACTGACACCACATTAAATGTGACCAAGTTGTAGGTAAAGAAGAAATCTTGTAGCTGTAATGAATGACTGTTGTGATAGAATCAGCGAGGTAGAGATCAGAGCCATGTAGGACTAGAGGTCAAGAGCAGGCTGCCAATCATTGTGTCCTCGGCAACCCTGGAGAAAACCATGCTGAAGAACCATGTATTAAGTAGAAGAAAAGGCCTATTAACAAATACAAATAGCTGTTCTACGTGTTGGAATATTATTTTGTCTCGACTACGATATTTACAATCGATGCAGTATGTTAAAGCTATTGATTCACTTCAGATGTGTGTGCCATACAATGTATACAGACAGTATTGTAGAGTATTGCCATTTTACTATGGGAAGAAGTGTTTCCATAAAGTGTGGCTCAGTGTCTTGAATTGTATTATCTGGGAATATAACCTTAGAATCTATCTGCAACTTTATCACTAGTAGCAATGTGTCGTTAACAGAAAGTCATTCTTGCTCTCTATCCAGCACATTTTATCAATGAATAAAAATACAATTTCTTGAAGGTCAAAATATGGACGTTATGGCCGTATAAAGGGACAGAACTGGTTGAAAAGATCAGTAGCCTCCAGAGCCCATGTAAACTCAAGTCACGTAGTTTACCACTGTCACACAAACAGGGCTGCAACACAACTTTCTAACTATTATTTCAGCAGTCTACTGCCAGCAGCATAGCACCCTGCATCCCACTGCTGGTTTGCCCCTGAAGCAAAGCACGGTTGGTCCCGGTCAGTCCCTTGATGGAAGACCAGATGCTGCTGGAAACGGTGTTGGAGGGCCAATAGGAGGCACTCTTTCATCTGGTCTAAGGAGATCCTAATGCCCCAGGGCAGTGAAGGGGACATTGCCCTGCATAGGGTGCTGTCTTTCAGATGGGAAGTTAAATGGGTGTCCTAACTCTCTGTGGTCATTAAAAATCCCATGGCATTTATTGTAAGAGTAGGGGGTTAAATTCCCAACCTGGCCACCTAATCATCCTCCTAATTGGCCTATATCACTTTCCAGCTGGTGAGTGTAGTGCTTTATAAATCCACTCTCATTATGTTGTAAATGTGCCTCGTGTTCTTATAGGGCTTCTGGGCTGAAACAAGCTCAACTTAACATGCGAACCACAGGAAGCTGCTGTGGGGGCGGCTCATAATAATGTCCGGAACGGAGTCAATGGAATGGCATATCATTCCACTGACTCCGCACCAGCCATTACCATGCGCCAGTCCTCCCCAATTAAGGTGCCACCAACCTCCTGTGATGTGAACATATTCAATCAGTGCAAACCCCACTTACCTTATTTTACTGTCCAGTCCAACCCCCACCTACCTTATTACACTGGCTAGTCCAAACCCCACCTACCTTATTATACCGGCTAGTCCAAACCCCACCTACCTTATTATACCGGCTAGTCCAAACCCCACCTACCTTATTATACCGGCTAGTCCAAACCCCACCTACCTTATTATACCGGCTAGTCCAAACCCCACCTACCTTATCATACCGGCTAGTCCAAACCCCACCTACCTTATCATACCGGCTAGTCCAAACCCCACCTACCTTATTATACCGGCTAGTCCAAACCCCACCTACCTTATTATACCGGCTAGTCCAAACCCCACCTACCTTATTATACCGGCTAGTCCAAACCCCACCTACCTTATTGTACCGGCTAGTCCAAACCCCACCTACCTTATTGTACCGGCTAGTCCAACCCCCACCTACCTTATTGTACCGGCTAGTCCAACCCCCACCTACCTTATTGTACCGGCTAGTCCAACCCCCACCTACCTTATTGTACCGGCTAGTCCAACCCCCACCTACCTTATTGTACCGGCTAGTCCAACCCCACCTACCTTATTGTACCGGCTAGTCCAAACCCCACCTACCTTATTATACCGGCTAGTCCAAACCCCACCTACCTTATTATACCGGCTAGTCCAAACCCCACCTACCTTATTATACCGGCTAGTCCAAACCCCACCTACCTTATTATACCGGCTCCAAACCCCACCTACCTTATTATACCGGCTAGTCCAAACCCCACCTACCTTATTATACCGGCTAGTCCAAACCCCACCTACCTTATTATACCGGCTAGTCCAAACCCCACCTACCTTATTATACCGGCTAGTCCAAACCCCACCTACCTTATTATACCGCTAGTCCAAACCCCACCTACCTTATTATACCGGCTAGTCCAAACCCCACCTACCTTATTATACCGGCTAGTCCAAACCCCACCTACCTTATCATACCGGCTAGTCCAAACCCCACCTACCTTATTATACCGGCTAGTCCAAACCCCACCTACCTTATCATACCGGCTAGTCCAAACCCCACCTACCTTATCATACCGGCTAGTCCAAACCCCACCTACCTTATTATACCGGCTAGTCCAAACCCCACCTACCTTATTATACCGGCTAGTCCAAACCCCACCTACCTTATTATACCGGCTAGTCCAAACCCCACCTACTTTATTATACCGCTAGTCCAAACCCCACCTACCTTATCATACCTCCAAACCCCACCTATTATCATACCGGCTAGTCCAAACCCCACCTACCTTATTATACCAGCTAGTCCAAACCCCACCTACCTTATTATACCGGCTAGTCCAAACCCCACCTACCTTATTATACCGGCTAGTCCAAACCCCACCTACCTTATTGTACCGGCTAGTCCAAACCCCACCTACCTTATTGTACCGGCTAGTCCAACCCCCACCTACCTTATTGTACCGGCTATCCAACCCCCACCTACCTTATTGTACCGGCTAGTCCAACCCCCACCTACCTTATTGTACCGGCTAGTCCAACCCCCACCTACCTTATTGTACCGGCTAGTCCAACCCCCACCTACCTTATTGTACCGGCTAAAACCCCACCTACCTTATTATACCGGCTAGTCCAAACCCCACCTACCTTATTATACCGGCTAGTCCAAACCCCACCTACCTTATTATACCGGCTCCAAACCCCACCTACCTTATTATACCGGCTAGTCCAAACCCCACCTACCTTATTATACCGGCTAGTCCAAACCCCACCTACCTTATTATACCGGCTAGTCCAAACCCCACCTACCTTATTATACCGGCTAGTCCAAACCCCACCTACCTTATTATACCGGCTAGTCCAAACCCCACCTACCTTATTATACCGGCTAGTCCAAACCCCACCTACCTTATTATACCGGCTAGTCCAAACCCCACCTACCTTATCATACCGGCTAGTCCAAACCCCACCTACCTTATTATACCGGCTAGTCCAAACCCCACCTACCTTATTATACCGGCTAGTCCAAACCCCACCTACCTTATTATTACCGGCTAGTCCAAACCCCACCTACCTTATTATACCGGCTAGTCCAATACCCACCTACCTTATTATACCGGCTAGTCCAAACCCCACCTACCTTATTATACCGGCTAGTCCAAACCCCACCTACCTTATTATACCGGCTAGTCCAATACCCACCTACCTTATTATACCGGCTAGTCCGAAACCCCACCTACCTTATTATACTGGCTAGTCCGAAACCCCACCTACCTTATTATACTGGTTGTCTGGTCAGCGAGCAGTGACAGGATCCTGGCGGTTTCCAAGTGTAGCTGGAGGAGTTGACTGCATGACAAAGTGTATTTACGGGTTAACACTGGGGTGCACAGTTCAAACATCTCTGCACACATCCCGTACATATCCGATAACAGACCACTTCTGTGTGCAGACATTTACAGACATGTATATGTAAATTGGAGATTTACGGGACAATGTTAGACCCGTAAATGTGCCTTTTCACGCACTGTGAGTGTGTATGAAAGCCTGGGAGGTGAGGAACCAGGGAAAGGGGTTTGTCCCAACCATTTCCATGAACATAAAAACATTACCCTAAGAATACAACAGTTTTTAGAGAGCCAAAACAGGGGGGTAAATAAACTTTAAAAACAAACTCACTGCATTTGTTTCTTTTATGGTGTTTCTTTCAAATGTAATGACATTGTGTTACAATCAAAGACAGAACAAGCAACACAAGAAAGGCACTTCAAAATATAGTCGTGTGTTGTGTTGTAAAGCTTTGTCCCCATGCACGATGGGGACAGGAGAGCACCTGTAACCATGAAGAGGCTGCTAAATCATTGATGTCAGAGATTACATGAAATTAATCACAATACAGTCACATCAGCACCACATTATTACATAAACACACATTATGTATATGTACATTAAGAAATGATCAAACGGAAGAGACTGGAACAATTTCATCTAATATTAAACAAAATATTTGCAGGGATCTTTTTTTCTGTGATTCATGTGATGTTAATGCAAAGTGCAGTATTTTAAACTTAACAGAATCAAGGTCCATGCTGAGTATTTGTCAGGATACCATTATCTTTGGTAACATCTACACACTTCTGCAATGTCAAAACATCATCCTCAGTCTGTGTGATTGACAGGGGAGATAATCAGAGGAGCAGAGTTTTCATCCCCAAAATTAGCACAAGGTCCTAAGTATGGATATAGTTTCTTAGCGAAGGTGCAGCCAGTGAAAGAGTAGATGTGAGACCTGGCCTCCACATCATAAAAAGAGACCTGACCCTCCTCATAATCCACAAACACCCCCACCTTCTGGGGCTTTTCTCTCAGGGGGAGGAGGACAGGTGTGGAGGTACAGGCTAGGTACTTACACCTTTCCCTCATTGCCACAGTCCAGTAACCATCCTTAGGGCTCAGTGTGATATTTCCCTTCCTGTTGATGGACTCTCTGGCCACTCCTAAATCCCACTTAGTCTTTCCCTTAACAGTCACCTCATAGTAAGATCTTCCTGAGGAGATGCCTTTATTTCCAAGGACACAGGGACAGGTGGTAAACCTCTTTGGGTTGTCAAGGAGATCTGGTTGTTTCTGTTGATATCTCACTTCTTTCCCACTTGTCGACAGGATGATATAGGGGTTTGCCGTATCAGGGTCCAGTCACATCCACTGCATAGCGCTGCGCCCTCTTCAATTTGACTTTATCCATCTCTTTATTCAGTGTCTCCTCCAGTTGGGACACAACTCTCCTCCCAGTCCCCACATACAGATCACTGTGAACACTGATCTTAGACCAGTCCTTGGTGGGTGGAAGGGTGCAAAGAGATAGAAAGCTCTGTAGGAGGTGGAGGTGGTCCTCAGTGTGTGAGAGCTGCTCCAGCTTAGTGCTTCTCCTCTGTAGCTCAGTGATTTCCTGCTCCAGCTCTTTAATGAGCCCTTCAGCCTGCCTCTCTGCGGCTTTCCGCTTCTCCTCAATCACCTCAATGAGCTCAGCCTGACTTCTCTCAATGGAGCGAACCAGAGCAGTGAAGACCTGCACACTGTCTAATATCTTTCTCTCTGCAACTCTCTTGCTGAGCTCTACAGAGTGTTTGATCTCCTTAACCTTTCTAGATCTTGTATGCAACATCTGCTGTACTACTGCCATTATCTTCCCCAGTTCAGCCATCTTCTCTCCATACTCTTCCTCTAGAGGGACTGTGTTGTGAGTCTTGTGTTTTTCCAGTCTATAAAAAAGTGGTCAGGTGAAGCAGATCCTAAACTACAGGACTGTTTTGCTAGCACAGACTGGAATATGTTCCGGGATTCCTCCGATGGCATTGAGGAGTACACCACATCAGTCACTGGATTTATCAATAAGTGCATTGAGGATCTCGTCCCCACAGTGACTGTAGGTACATACCACAACCAGAAGCCATGGATTACAGGCAACATTCACACTGAGCTAAAGGGTAGAGCTGCCGCTTTCAAGGTGAGGTACTCTAACCCGGAAGCTTATAAGAAATCCTGCTATGCCCTGCGACGAACCATCAAACAGGCAAAGCGTCAATACAGGGCTAAGATTGAGTCGTACTACACCGGCTCTGACGCTCGTCTTATGTGGCAGGGCTTGCAAACTATTACAGGCTACAAAGGGAAGCACAGCCGCAAGCTGCCCAGTGACACGAGCCTACCAGACGAGCTAAATTGCTTATATGCTCGCTTTGAGGCAAGCAACACTGAGGCATGCATGAGAGCATCAGCTGTTCCGGACAACTGTGTGATCACGCTCTCTGTTGCCGACGTGAGTAAGACCTTTAAACAGGTCAACATTCACAAGGCTGCGGGGCCAGACGGATTACCAGGACATGTGCTCTGGGCATGTGCTGACCAACTGGCAGGTGTCTTTCACTGACATTTTCAACATGTCCCTGATTGAGTCTGTAATACCAACATGTTTCAAGCAGACCACCATAGTCACTGTGCCCAAGAACACAAAGGCAACCTGCCTAAATGACTACAGACCCGTAGCACTCACGTCCGTAACCATTAAGTGCTTTGAAAGGCTGGTAATGGCTCACAACACCATTATCCCAGAAACCCTAGACCCACTCCAATTTGCATACCGCCCAAACAGATCCACAGATGATGCAATCTCTATTGCACTCCACACTGCCCTTTCCCACCTGGACAAAAGGAACACTTATGTGAGAATGTTATTCATTGACTACAGCTCAGCGTTCAACACCATAGCACCCTCAAAGCTCATCACTAAGCTAAGGATCCTGGGACTAAACACCTCCCTCCAACTGGATCCTGGACTTCCTGACAGGCCACCCCCAGGTGGTGAGGGTAGGTAGCAACACATCTGCCATGCTGATCCTCAATACTGGAGCCCCTCCGGGGTGCATGCTCAGTCCCCTCCTGTACTCCGTTCACCCACGACTGCATGGCCAGGCACGACTCCAACATCATTAAGTTTGCAGACGACAACAGTGGTAGGCCTGATCACCGACAACGACGAGACAGCCTATAGGGAGGTCAGAGACCTGGCCGGGTGGTGCCAGAATGACAGCGTATCCCTCAATGTAACCAAGAATAAGGAGATGATTATGGACTACAGGAAAAGGAGGACCGAACACACCCCCATTCTCACCGACGGGGCTGTAGTGGAGCAGGTTGAGAGCTTCTAGTTCCAACAAACTAGAATGGCCCAAACACACCAAGACAGTCGTGAAGAGGGCACGACAAAGCCTATTCCCCCTCAGGAAACCAAAAAGATTTGGCATGGGTCCTGAGATCCTCAAAAGGTTATACAGCTGCAACATCGAGAGCATCCTGACTGGTTTGCATCAGTACAGCAATTGCTCGGCCTCCGACCGCAAGTCACTACAGAGGGTAGTGCGTAGGGCCCAGTACATCACTAAGCTGAGTGCCATCCAGGACCTCTACACCAGGCGGTGTCAGAGGAAGGCCCTAAAAATTGTCAAAGACCCCAGCCATAGACTGCTCTCTACTACCGCATGGCAAGCGGTACCGGAGTGCCAAGTCTAGGACAAAAAGGCTTCTCAACAGTTTTTACCCCCAAGCTATAAGACTCCCGAACAGGTAATCAAATGGCTATTTGCATTGTGTGCCCCCTCCCAACCCCTCTTTTACACTGCTGCTATTCTGTTTATCATATATGCAGTCACTAACTATACATTCATGTACATACTACCTCAATTGGGCCGACCAACATTGGCTAACCGGGCTATCTGCATTGTGTCCCGCTACCCACCACTCGCCAACCCCTTTTACGCTACTGCTACTCTGTTTATCATATATGCATAGTCACTTTAACCATATCTACATGTACATACTACCTCAATCAGCCTGACTAACCGGTGCCTGTATGTAGCCTCGCTACTTTTATAGCCTCGCTACTGTTATTTTTCACTGCTGTTTTTATATCTTTACCTACCTATTGTTCACCTAATACCTTTTTTGGTACTGTTGGTTAGAGCCTGTAAGTAAAGCCTTTCACTGTAAGGTCTACACCTGTTGTATTAGGCGCACATGACAAATAAACTTTGATTTGAAACACGTTTCTCTCGACCACATGTCCCTGAACTGCGGAATCTCTCCACTTGTGAACATGGGAGAGACACTCGAAAACCAGGAGTGGTGTGTTGTGAAGCTCATTTGTGCTGGTTAGTCATGCATAACGGGGACAGGAGAGCACTTGTAACCATGAAGGGCCTGCTTAATCATTGATGTTCATCAAGACCGGAGTGTCCACATTGGTGTGCACACAGCACAACTCAAAGAGAGGGTTGTCGCAACATCTGCTTACCAGTGATAAACTACCACTAACCAACATGCACAAGAGAGGCAGGCGCTCATTAGATGCAGTTAATGTTGTTCTCCTGATGGAACTGTCTACAATCTGTTGTGATAAGATAGCAGGCAACCACTAAAAAAATATTAATTAATGGGCATATCTGTTGCTGGCATGATGGTACACATTCCTTACACCTGAAAGGTAATCCACTCTAAAGGAATTCTCAGGAGACATGCTGAAGATGGTTCAGGTCTCCATGGTTCCATGATATGGTGAAGTTGTCTGACAGCATCCAACCACGACTTTTCACAGGAGTTTTATTTGGAGGCGACAGGCAGCTTGCTGGTGGCCTGTCAGGTAGGTTAGTGCTATCCGGGGTTCCTTGGGACATCCCTACCCTAAACATAACCCTTACCTTGACCATTTTCAACGGTAACTTCTATGGAGTAGGGACGTCCCAAGGGTCCCGGATAACAAGGACCACGTCAGGTAGGAGGCATCCGTCAAACCGTTTGAAAGTGATGCCAACATATCAGAGTTCCTTCTACCAGACAGACAGAACATACAGACAACACCACCAGTGGTATAAAACTGTCATTACAGTGATTTATTATAATGAACCATGAAAATAGCCAACCAGTGCAGTGTTTGAGTCTCTCTCCTCTGCACAAACATACACTCACACGCACACACAAATAATAAAAAAGACTACACTGAATAGTCCAGAGTGGAAGAACAAAAGAAAAAAGTGCTACGGTCACAGAAACATTAATCTTTGCCAAGAAGAGCGCTCGTATTTACAACCATATTCCAAAATGGGATGGGAGCCAATTGTACAAGCATAGGAAAGAAAAGAAGCAAATATATACAACCTGTTTCCGGAGAAAGCTGGAGTAACCACCTATACATTAAATTACAATTTCTACAAATAACCATTGATATTCAAAAATAAACCGCTAACGTCCTACCTACGGGTGAGACCTCACTCTGGCTACCACAGAGGACTACTGCACTCGTTTCACACCATCACTTCCCTTTCTCCCACACAGGACAGACAGACACACATACACATACAGTCCATACACCTCCTCACACACACACACACACACACACACACACGAGTGCAGTCTCCTGGGGCAGTGAAGCGGGCTCCCAGAACAGCATTTTCTGAATCACTGCAGCGGTGCACAGATATTTGTTAAACAGTGGAATAAAAATAATAATTCTGTATTTTTTATCTTTACAAAAAGCTTTCTGTTTGCTATAATGAGCCACTAGATAAAACAAATAAACAGTGTAGAAGAGCAGACAATAGACAAAGAGAAGTAGAAGTGAAAGGCGGACTAACTGACGAAGGGGGGTTGAGGCTGGAATGTACATTGATACAGAAAGTGCGGGACCTTACAATAGAAGTCCAAAACAGACAGAGACGGTCAGACGGTCAGGCACTCTCTCCGTCACAGGAGGGAAATTCAAAAGAAAACGGAGGGAGGGATGTTGGAGAGAGAAAGAGTGGGATGAGCACCGGGGGAATCGTCCATCTTCATTTCAAACACAAAGTCTCTTAATAAGATTGTTTCACGGTCCTTGTTTTCAGTTTGTCCTTTAAAAAGCACCCCTTTATCCCACGTTCTCCTGTTTTTCCATTGGCCATGTGTTCAGGTACATAGAAAATATTTACAGCTTTTGTTGCTTGTTGTGTTCCGCGGTCTGTCGGTCTGTCGTCAAGCTCCTCTCAGAGTGAGTTCACAGGGGCTGGCAGGGCCAAGGGGGAGGCCTGCATGGAGGCGGTCAGTGCCACCCCGAGCCCAGGTACCCAGCGTTGTGAAAGGGGGCGGGGGACGCAGGGGCCCCACGTGTTCCGCTGGGCATCTGAGTGGCGGTGGGCACGGCCTGGGCCGGCTGAGTTTGCTGCTGGGGAGGGGGAGGAGGAGGGGGGCAGTCCAGTCTGCTGGTGGGGCGGGGGTAGGTGGAGGGGGCACCGAGGGGTTAGCGGTGCCGCCGGTGTGCATCAGCGGGGTTGGAAAGCCCCCAAGTTCTGAAAGTGGTGAGGGGCCTGCACTTGCATGGGGACACCGGTGGAGGAGGCAGGAGGAGGGGGTGGGGGTGGAGGAAGAGGCAGGCCCTGGTTGAGTGACAGGAGGGTGCTGGCACTGGGCTGCTGCAGCTGGTGGGTCTGGCCCTGTGGGGGAGGGGGCGGAGGAGGAGGGAGGGAGGACTGGGGGCTGTGGTCAGGAGGAGCTGGTGCTGCTGGACAGGAGGAGGCTGCAGGTTAACGTGTAGCAGGGCCGGGCCGGGCCCAGGGTGTTGTGGTGGGGGAGGGGGAGGAGGAGGGGGAGTGGTAGAGCTCTGGTAATGCAGGGTGTGGGGAGGAAGAGTCTGCAGGAGGGGCTGGGCTCCTGGGGGAAATGTGGACGTCACAGAAGGCTTGAACCCAGGGAAGGATCCCACGGTGGAGGCTGACTGGCTGGGGAAGTATGCCGCTGAGGATGGAGGTGCTGGTGGAGGAGGGGGAGGTGGAGCGGACTGTGGGCTGTACTGGGAGAAGAGGGGCAGCCCTGGTTGAGCCTGTGGCTGGGACTGAGGAGGAGCAAAGAGGAAGGCCCTCTGGCTGCGGTAAGGGGAGCCCTGAGCCTGGGGGTTGGGGGAGTGGAGGAGTGAGGGGGCAGCAGGGTGTAGCTTGGTGGGGGTCAGGGGGCTGTCTTGGGTACGGCAGGCTTGCTGGGCTGCTGTGGGGCGGCCTGGGAGGGGGTCCGAGGCCGGCTGTCACTCTCCTCCTCCTTCACTGGGCAACTGCCAGACTGGGACGGGCTGCTGGGGCCAGGAGAACACGGCTAGGGAGGAGAGAGAGACTGAGCGAGGGAACGGGTAAGTCATGAACAATAACAGCCTACATCAGGGGTAGGCAACTACATTCAGCTGCGGGAGGATCTTTGTTGGAACGAATGGTCGGTGGGCACACTGCAAACTGACTACAAAAAGAGATTGTATTTGAAAATAACAAATCATGTCATACCTTGATTACATTGAGACACCATCATGTCTTATTCTTTGTGGGAATACTTGGAAACAGATTTCCTGAATTTTACAGACCGAAAACTAAAATCAAAACTTTGACGGTTTTGGCTCATGGGCCACCTGTTGCCGACCCCTGACCTACACTATAGGCTGTGTGATGGCTGTGTTTGGCAGCAGCATGTACTTCACACTACTGTTTGAGCCAGAAAGCAGAATGTGTCTTACCGTGTGGGTTGGGGTCCTCTGCAGGCTAGGAGATGAACCATCTCTGACTGGGGCCTCACTGCCCTCGGTCTCTCCATCTGAAACAAGCACACATTATTACAATTAAACTACCATCAGTAAAGAAGTTATGTCCAAGTGGTGTGTGTGTGTGTGTGTACCTTTGTCCTTGCTGTGGTCACTAAGCGACAGGGCTCTGTGGTAGCCACGCTCTCTTGCCTGCTCCACCGAGGTGGACGAGGTCCACTGTCCCTCTCCCCCCTCACTCTCCCCCTCGACAGGGTGCTCTGTGTCCTCGCTGGGCTGGGGGGTATTTGGCTCAGGCGGGTCCACTGCAGCAGGGGCCACTGGAGCTTGGGCCGGAGGCTCTTGGGTGGTCTCCATGGGCAGAGGGAACATCTCCACCAGGGTAGGTGTTGTCGAGACAGGCGAGCCGCATTCCATTTTGGAGCCGCTGCGCCGCGCCTCACGCTGACGTTTCCTGTACTCCAGCAAAGACACCTGGGAAAACACATGACATCACACAAAAACAGACATACCTTTATCAGTCCAGGAACCTTAAAATAGCTTGAATGGGCAGGCTGAATAGAGAATATAGCAACTCACCTTTTTCTTCTGTGGTGGATTCTGTCCTGACCCTCCCTCTCCGGTGCTGTCTCCACTTAGTGAACGAGAGAAGGCCAGTGTTCCCCCCTCCTCAGGGCAGGGGTAGAAGAGAGACCCTGCAGCCTCTGTGAAGGGTCCTGCTGCCAAGGGTACTGGTACAGTCACAACACCAGCCACAGCCACCGCCTCAGGCCTGAAGGCCAAGATGGGCTCCAGGGTGTGTGAGGGGGTAAGGTCCCTCAGGTTAGAGTTGATGGGGGAGAAGGACAGACCCCCTGGCCCTGACAGACCCACTCTCTCTGGACTCTTCATCCAGGGGGAGAGGAGGGAGGAAGAGGCTGGGTCTGTGGGGGAGGCCTCGCTGCTGCCCTCAGCCCCGGTCTCTGGCCCCTCCTCTCCCCCACAGTCCTGGGACTCGGCGGTGGGGGGCTGGGGGCTCAGGGGGGCGCTGATCTTGGCCTCGTGGGGGGGCAACACCTCCAGACTGGGAGCCCTGACCGCTACACAGGGGGAGGAGAGCAGCGAAGGTGGCCGCTCAGCCTCTTGGGGGCTGGGTCTGCGACTGCCCTCTGGTGAGCTGTCCAGGGAAGACTCGCTCTGTGGACACAGGAACAGAGATATTAACACATCGTTCACTTCCCTCTATGAGTGTGTGTGTGTTTGTAGGTGAGTGTGTCTCTTACTTCCTGCGGGGCACTGAGTGTGTGTGTAGGAGTGCTTGGTAGAGCTTCGGGGCTCGGCTCCTCCATACGGGTGACGCGGGGTGGCGTGGCCAGCAGCAGGGGTGTACCCGGCGTCTCTGATAGGTCGGCCCGGGTTGGCGTGGCGCAGGGAGAGCCGTAGGGGGTGGAGCTCTCTGACATGCAGGCGTCCAGTGGACACAGACCCAGGCGTCGCTTCTTCAGAGGAGTGGGCAACTCTGTATGACACATACACAGAGAGGAAGGGTTACTCACATGCAAAAAACAGACACTTGCATACATGACTTATGTTCCTTCTAAGTGATGAGAAACACATTCCTGAGTCCTCACCAGAGTCCTCACCTGGCAAGGTGCAGCTTCCATTGTAGGGGAGTGGGCTGTCAGAGTCCCCGTTGATAGGAGGGCTGAGAGGGCCCTCGCTAGGCATGACCAGGGTGGGCCGGCCGCTGCTGGGTGGAGGGGTGGTAGTCTCCTCCTCTAGAGCCTGCTTCAGCCAGCGCTGTGGGGAGAAGACAGGGAGGGAGAGGACTTAGACACGTCAACCACAAATACAAATCATGTTCACTAATCTCCAAGGCAGCTACATCTTAGAAAACCTAAGTCTCTGTTACTGACAATAATACTGTCCCTCTGCTGGTAACACTGTCAGTCTGTCCCTCTGCTGGTAACACTGTCAGTCTGCCTTTCTACCCTGCAGCTATACCTCACAGCTAACACTCTCTCCATTCCCCTGTGAGGTGGTGAACAACATACCTTCTTGCAGGAGCCTGAGGTGGGCGGCGTGTCGGGCAGCTCGCGGGAACGCCGGCGTCCGGTGGGCACCCCAGGGGTGGTGGGGCTGCGGTTGGCCAGGAAGGGCGAGGAGAAGCGGACGTAGTGTTTGGGCGTGCTATAGACGTGCGGGCCGGGGCCCATGCCGGGCAGGGCGTTGAGCTGGGTGGCCAGCACCTCCGGGTCGCTGCTGATCCTCAGGGGCCTCTCCGGGATCGGCTCTGGGGTCCGCAATGACCGCTCCTGCTTGTCGACGCACCACTCACTCACTAAGTGCTGTAGAGAGACAGAGAGAGAAGCACACTGCATTTGACTATAGTATTGAGTAACATTTCACTAGAAGGAATAGAACATTCCTATAAGTCTAAATAGAATAGTGACTAGTCGTGTTTAGGGGTGAGCACTGAGCAGTGGCTAGGATACCTTTTTAGTTTTGGGGTACTTCTGCCCGGAGCGGTTTCTGTCAGGGGCCGGGGAGCCACTGTAAGGGGGGCTGGTGTCGGGGGCATGGGAGGAGAGGGCCTCTGGCTCGGGGTCCCTGGAGGCCTCTACGTCTGGCCCGTCATTGGCCAGGGGGTCCAGGAGTTCCCCAGGCGAGCCGGGAGGTATGTCAGAGCAGGTGCTGATGGTTCGCGCTCGCCGCCGCTGCTGCCCAATGTGGGTGCGGCTCCGCGAGAAGCTCTTCCTCTGCTTGCTGCCTCGCAGCTTGGCCGGCGTGGGCTTGTTGAGACCCGGCTCCTCCTTCACCTCTAGCAGGGGCTGGGAGAGACAGGTTTAGGAAAGAGTACAGTAGCATAGTTTTGGATGGGTTTATAGTCACCTTCAGTTAACCCTTCAGATTATTGACAACATCCTCTTTTAATACTAACGACCTGGTGAGTGCAGGCATAAAGAACTTGTTGAGGCAACTATCACTTACCGTCATGATACCAGGAGACTGCATGTCGGCCTCGGGGGTGGCAGGGGGCTCCTCCTTGATGCCCCCCTCTGACTTGGTGCCGATCTTCTCCAGGGCCTGCTCCCGCCTCTTCTCCCTCTTCTCCATGCGGGCAAAGGCCTGCAGGATGGCCTCCATCTTCCTCTCTTCACGGGTCTGTAGAGGAGAAGAGGACAGAGCAGTAAGCGTTAGTCCACGTGGCCTAGTCTCCTGAACCCACTGGGCCTAGAGGGGGAGGGACACGTTATCGCAACACAGGACAGGCAAGAGGCAGTCTGGCTGGCTAGCTGGCAGAGAAAACACAGCGGCGGCGCAGAATGACAGAAAAAGGACCACCGCTTCCTCTTCCAGTGGAGGAAAAACCAATGGAGATAGAACAAGTAAACACCCTGTTGATGTGAGACCAAACTAACTGGAAGTGGGAACGTAACATTAACCCTTACCAAACCATTCAGGGTGTATAGAACACCACGGCTGCCTCCAGACTAGTTTGACCACCCCCAGTATCAGAGACACACTGGGGTTTGCCACAGGGCCGGTCAGTGGAGAGAAGATGGAGGTGGTGGGGGGGTTAGTATGTTTGTCAGTCAGTGGGGTCCCCTATGAGGTGGAGGGGCAGGCAGGCAGGCAGGGGGGGGTATGTTTGGGGTTGGTGGGTCAGGTTTACCTCCGGTTTACTCAGTCCCAGACAGCTGGAGGCCCCCACGCCTTGCAGATGGGACTCCTCCGCTGGGCTGGCCTGAATGGTTTACAGAGAGACAGCCTGGTTTAGAAGACAAGAGGCCCGGTCCCCCCCAATAACACACATAGAACATACACACACCACCACGGTTCCCCACTCTAGGGGCTTCAGTGTGTCGCAGACCCTCAGGGATCCTCAGACAGGTAGGGGTGTGGAGAGGTGACCTGGGCACTACAAGGTTATGAAAGGGGGGAGAGAAGAGGGGGGCAGATAGGGAGAATTGCTGCCTTATGCCTGTAGACGTGTGTCCAGTCAGGGCTTCTTCACCTTGTCTACTTACACCAGCATATCCAGTAGCAACACAACCCACCACCACTGGAACTCCACTTGTTCACCAGTGTCATAAACCACATACTGAACCCACGACACAAGGAAAGAAAACGAAGACAATAGCAACCAACCCAATCACCAACTTTCACCAAGGTTGATGACAAGCAACTACATACCATCTGCAACACCCAAAACCAAACCTTAGTGCAACTAACATTTTAACTGTGTGTTCCATGCCGTGTCTGTATCCCTGGAACCAAACTGGATCTTTAACATGAGTGTGGGAGACATACCATGCCTAACACACACAGACATCCCCCAGTGTTAAGAGCCCATGCAGACAGGGCATTGTTGTGGATGACTGGTTGGGGTTGAACACCATAAAATACACCAGACCAGAGGTCGACAGTTACGTCAGAGGACGACAGTGAATCCAGAAGCTCTTTCTTCCATAGTTTTGGGAGGTTACTCCTCCTGGACCAGCTTGCATCTTCCCTTGGAGGGAGGCAGGCTATTGGATGTCCAAAAGTCAATAAGGCCCTGGCAACAGAGAAGCCCCCCACCTTCTCTCTCCATTGGCCAGAACGATGAGTCAGCGCTTTACACGTTGGGCCTAGTCGTGTGAAAGGGAGCTGACGGCAGGGTAATTTCCAGAGTGTGTGTGTCTATATATATGAAAGAGGGAGCGCATGCCAGCGTGTGTGTGAGCCCATCTCTCTGGGTCACAGAGCTCTTTAGCAGGGGAGAGGGGAGTAATTGGCCATTTCAAAACAGTTGGCCAATTTTGTACGTGAGGGTCATACTCAGACACACAGGGAGAGTTCCAGTACTTACATGTGATGAGCCCCAGCCTCTTGTTTACTCAGCTAATGAGAGGGGAGGAGGGGTAGGGGGGCCTGTGGCTCTGGAGGGCCCGGAATGGTGCAGTGTGTGATCGTTTAGCAAATTAACTCTTAAATAAATGAGGAAAATAACCCATGTATAATGATGACCAAAACACAGAGCCTCAGTGTTTGAGGGCTCTGTCAGAGGAAGTGAGTGAGCGACAGAGAGCAGGGGGGGCCGCGGGCTAGGCTACACAGCAACAGAATGAGGCAGAGATAGCAGCAGAAGCAGGGAGGTGTGTGTGGGGGGGAGAACCACCACCACACAAACAGTGACCCATACCAGCAAGGATGAGCTTTTTCCTATGGGTGAGAGAGGGGGGGGGTTATGGGCTGCATACAGCAGGGCGCGCGCTGCAGCCCTGGCTCACAGAACTTACCATCTTCCTCTTTCTCTCTGCAATGGTCTCCTCTGACTCCATCTCTACTTCACTGCTAACGGAGTTATCAGGTTGGTCTTCTACACCCTCTAACTCTGTAGGATCCTGTTAGAGGGGGAGAGGTGCTTTATCATGGCACTGACCAACCACAGGCAGTCTGGCTACAGACTAGAGTAGTGAGGTGGTAGGTGTGGGGGGAGGGTAGTCTGGGGGGAGAGTGACAGTTGGGGGCACTGACTGGGGACGTGGTGGGTTTGTCGGTGTACAAACTTGCTCAGAGCTTGTATTCGGTCCTAGGCAGTCAGAATAATAGCAAAACGCAATCGTACCCCGTTTCAAAGAAGAGCGAAAGACCAGGTTCACTTCTGTAGTACCTTGTGGTACATTGTTTTGAGCCCACTCCCAACAACTACCCTGTCATATGTCAAGTTGTGGCTCTTGTGGTCACACAAAGGTCTGTTAGCGCACAATGACAGATGTGGACAGCTTCCAAATTCAGCGTGTTAATTTCATGATTTGTGCTTGTTGTTCCGATAGAGATGCCTCGCACTTCATCTCTGACGTCAGACCCTCTCTTCACCGTTCCTCATTCTAGACCAGGCCTGGGCAACTCCAGTCCTCTGGGGCCTGATTGGAGTCACACTCTTTACCCCATCCCTAGCAAACACACCTGATTTAAAATAATTCCATTCTAAACTGAAGATCATGATTGGGTGATTATTGGAGTCAGGTGTGTTAGCTGGGGAAAGTGTGACACCAATCAGTCCCCCGAGGACTGGAGTTTCCCAGGCCTGTTGTAGACCATACATCAGTCTAACAAGTCTCCATAAACAATGCTTCTGTGTGCTTCCCTCAGATCAGTCCTTAAAAATCACTCGTCGTGGGAACTACCAGTCCCTACCACAGAAGCAACATGTTTACCGATAAGACCTATGGCCTGGGTCGGGGTTATTGGACAACACAACAAAATGTTTTGCAATGGAATAGGAAAACAGACATTTCTTACTGGACAGGTTCAGATTGTACCTCTCAGTTTCACTATCTACTGAACACAAGGTTGGGGACCACCCCAGAGACAGAGGGCTTTCTCTCTGTGTATAACACTGAGTACAGGGATGCCTAGTGGTGCGTTCAGGAGCTCCTGCAGCAGAGAGGACACAGCGTGATAGCATGTCTCATCTGCCACTAGAGGGCTAGATGCCAGACAGCTCTGAGCAGCGATACACGGCATGGTGAGAGAGATGGCTGGGTGCAGGAGTGGGCTTTGGGCCAGGGAGAACCAAGATGGATGATAGAGGAATACAAGTAGTCTACGAATGGATAACACAAATAAAACAGAAATGCAGCAAATATAACAGAAACATTTAAAAATGGCTACACGCATGGACATTGGACGCTAACTAAATATGATAACAAAGGTCTTCAAGAGGAAAGCCAACTTATAGGCTCCTATGGGGCAATCTTGAACAGAGAGACAGTGATGGGGACCAGGGGGGGAGAGTGTGTGATGGAGACATGGATTGAGGTGAGTTGTGCTGCCAGGGAAATTTTACCTGGTTGTTGGAAATAGAGAGGCGGAGGGGTGATAGCTTCCTCTGCTTGCCGTCGGCCCCCAGGCCCTTGGTCCTGCCGTCACAGTCCAGGGTCATGTTCTGATTCTGGCCCAGGTCCAGGTGGTCCCCTCGCTGCATCATGGGCTCCTTGTCCTTGCGGCCCCGCCGGCGGCTGCTGGCCTCCAGGTTCTCTGTGGGCTCCAGGTTGTACTTCAGCACCGGGCACTCTGGGTTCCCCCTCACACATGCACAGTCCACCTTGTATTTACTACAGAGAGGGTAGAGAGAGAAAGAGAGAGAGAGGGGGTGGGAGAAGCGGGGATAAGAAAAAAGGTAAAATCGGCCCCAATTAAAATCGGTCGATATATATATATGCATGTATGTATGTATGTATGTATGTGTGTGTGGTACTAGGTGATCAATTCCACCCTGCTTACCAGCAGCCATAGTCATAGTCGAAGCCTATGGTGATCTCGGTGCCTTTGCTGATGGACCTCAAAGAGTAAATGTACAAATGGAGCATACCATCCTCTATTACATGACGCACCTGTGAGAGACAGAGAGAGAAGAGAGAGGTGGAGAAAAGGGGAGGGAGAGAGAGAGGCACCCATTGAAACTCATGAGGTTACATTAAGTTGAAGTTAGTGGCTCTGGGAGGTGTGGTCAGGGTTTAGAGCCGTAGGTTTTGTATCGTGGTCTACGATTGGCCACTCACCTCAGAGTTGGGGGTGCAGGAGCGTCGGATGAAGCGAGCCTCGTTGCCAAAGCTGCGGGCATCCACACACATCTCCAGCCCGTCAAACTTTGAGTAGAACAACACAAAGGGGTACGGCCTGGGGGGGAAGAAAGAAAGACAGAAAAAGATGAATGAAATGCCGTGCTGGGCAGACACTTAGTAACAGATTGGGGATGTCCATATGGTGACCAGGGGAAGACAGCCAGGAGCTCAACAAGAGCTGAGAAAGAAGGTGAGGGACTTCACTGCCAAGGAAGGACCACAACAAACACACCCCTCCTATCAATCTCTCCCTCTACCTCTCAAATGCCTCAGACAAACAACTATGGAAAGGAGTAGAATTCCACTTTTAAATTTGAGCTGAGGATTCTACTTGAGCTCAGGTTTCCACCAGATGGGTCCTCACCTCTTGAAGAAGCATCCATTGGCCTCAAACTGCTGTCGCAGCATGAACTTGCCCCTGTACTCTATGATGAGGGAGTCTGGAGCCAAATCCCTCACTGCCTTCAGGATCTTCTTGTTCTTCTGAACCTGGCTCTGAAGAGGGGAGAGACAACAGAACATGAGGACAAAGGCTGGCTGGCTGACACTTATATTTGCAGAGGCAATGTGTGTATACAAACTGTGTGTATGCTGCCTGCTCAGGCACTTTGAGGACACATGTTTGTAGGTCACTGTGTCGGTTCCAGCTACCTCCACGGGCGGTTTGAAGGTAGCTGTGTGTGTGTTGTAGGCCAGGGTCTTGCCGTCGCCGGCCTCCTTGACGCGGAGCAGGATCTGGACGTCCTCGCTGTACTGGTTGCTGCCGGCATCCTCGTAGGCCTCCATCCAAGCCTTCATCTTGTTCTCCCACAGAGACGGGTGCTCCCCGGGCTCCATTTCTGGAGCGCCACCCTTCACTCTGGAGGACTTCCTGGAGCCCTCACGGAACGCCTGTTAGACAACAGACTCCGGTAAGCAGACAGCATAAAACAACAAGGTTTACCACCCGTTTAAGCGAGGCTACATAGTGCATAACAAATCGACAGATTTCTGTTCAAATAAACATGCCAACTCATTTTGGGGTGAGTTGCTCCAAATACATGTAAAGCTCAGAGGTACAGTTGGGGTCAAGATAAGAAACTATTGAGTGTCAATAGGATTGAATGGAAGTTTGAACACAGACCTTCTTGGCTCGGGCCGAGGTGGCGACAGGCTCCTTGTCTCCGCTCCTCTTGCGTTTCTTGTCGGCCTGCTTGTTGCCCGCCAGGCGGCCGGTGGTGAGTGTGATGCTGGTGGGTGTGTGCTGGAAGGCCGTGTACAACTCCAGCGGCACCTCGTCCCCACTCTCTGTGGCACTGGTGTCCCCGTCTGCAGAGATACATACCGGTATGCCTTAATAAAGCATTGGTAATAAAGGTTTATTTGGGCATCTTGTACAGCAGGGTCCAACCAAAGCAACGTTTTCCTGGTTCTAACCTATTTAGACAAATTATTTCTCAAAGGTAAAAACAAGATTTTCCATAGCAATCTGCCATTCTAAATGTCTGCATTGTTGTATTACTCGATGTGCCCAGCAGGTGTCAGCGTTCAGCTGAATCAGAGATGTGGTCCTGGGACCCCCTGGGTGCACATTTTAGTTCTTGCTCAGCACTACACAGCTGATTCAAATAACCAACTCAGCATCAAGCTTTGATTATTTGAATTAGCTGTGTAGTGCTAGGGCAAAAAACATGTACAAATTACCTTGACTAACATGTACCCCTGCACATTGACACGGCACCCCCTTTATATAGCCTCGTTATTGTTATTTTGTGTTACTTTTATTACATTTATTTAGTAAATATTTTCTTGACTCTTTCTTGAACTGTATTGTTGGTTAAGTGCTTGTAAGTAAGCATTTCACATTAAGGTCGACACCGGTTGTATTCGGCACATGACAAATAAAATGTGATTTGATTTGTGGCCTGGATCTCTCCAGACCCACAAGGGGAAGAGGCTGCAGTAGTGAGCAGAGCAGCCTGACTTACACAGCCTTTATTACACTGCCATCTGATCTGAGAGCTGTTTACTCGAGCGCACTGGGAGGGACTGGAAAAGGTAGGTATATATCTCACCATCTCTCCACTCACCGGACATGTTCTCCCTCTTGCGGGTCTGCAGCACGATGGCCCGGTCTCTGTCCAGGATGCGCGGCTGGCAGCGCTCACACAGATACGTCTCAGGAATGTGCTGCCTGTCGATCCCCATGCAGTCTATGTGCTGCCACACACTGAGAGAGAAGAGAGAGGAGAGGGCAGAGAGTCAGTAACAGCAGCCATTCACAATGCAACAGGGGATCTAGAGAGGGGTCACTAATCCCAAAGAAAAGTTGAGATGAGACATGGACACTGTTTGAAGGCTAAAATGTTCATAAATCACTGCTAGGACAGTATGGACTCTGGTCTAAGTCACTGTGACCTGATAAAGGAGAGGGTCTATCCCAGTTCCTACCTGCACTTGTCGCAGCAGATCATGTAGCCATCGTCGTGGGTGAAGCCACAGATGCAGCGGGTGATGTCGGCCCCGTAGCTGCCGTCCTCCGAGGTGCTGAGTGTGGTGCCCCTGGAAGCCTCGTCCTGCAGGCCCCCCGGCACAAACAGCCCCTCGCCTGGCCGGATCAGCATGGAGGGGGGAGGGGAGGCCGGGGGAGTGGGCGGGGGGCGCGCCCCATAGTTGTGGTCCTGGGGAGGAGGAGATAAAGGTCTTGAAGGTGACACAAACAAGCCACAAAAATAAAAGAGTCGCACACTATATATAAACTCCCAGTAAATCACCAACTTTTCAGCATCACTGTGACTTCTTCAGGTTGACACATACAACAATAGAATGTCAAACATTGAAATTCTAATTCTAATAAGTGCAAACGGCCACTTATTTCTAATATGAATTGTTCAATTGTCTTGAATTGGAATTTCCTTTTCGTTATTCACTAAGCTAAGAAGGCATTGTGATTGACCCTAACCCATATCCACAGTCTCCTCCCCCAGGTGAGTGAACTAGCCTGTATGAGGAGTATTATAGTGAAAGGTAGTGTCCGTGTACTGTATTATGCTGTACGGTAGTGTCCTGTATTATAGTGAACTGTACGGTAGTGTCGTGTAGTGTAGTAGTGTAGAACTGTGTACGGTAGTGTCGGAGAACTGCATTATAGAGGCCGTGTCCTGTATTATAGTATACGGTAGTGTCAGTGTCCTGTATTATAGTGTACGGAAGTGTACTGTATTATAGTGTATGGTATTGTATTATAGTGTACGGTAGTGTACCGTATTATAGTGTACAGTAGGGTCAGTGTCCTGTATTATACTGTACGGCAGTGTACTGTATTATAGTGTCCTGTATTACAGTGCACGTTAGTGTCAGTGTCCTGTATTACAGTGTACTGTAGTGTCCTGTATTACAGTGCACGGTAGTGTCAGTGTCCTGTATTGCAGTGCACGGTAGTGTCAGTGTCCTGTATTGCAGTGCACGGTGGTGTCAGTGTCCTGTATTGCAGTGCACGGTAGTGTCAGTGTCCTGTATTGCAGTGCACGGTGGTGTCAGTGTCCTGTATTGCAGTGCACGGTAGTGTCAGTGTCCTGTATTGCAGTGCACGGTGGTGTCAGTGTCCTGTATTGCAGTGCATTATAGTGGTGTACTGCAGTTTAGCGTTGAAGTGGAGTGTACTCACGGCGTAGGGCAGCCCAATGTAACTGTGGGAGTGATGAGAGCTAATGCTGTAGATCTGGTGCGGGTAGCTGGACTTCTCCACCACCACAGGGCTGGCCTCTACTGATTCAGGTCTGCTGGACAGAGAGAGAAACAGTTAGGAGGGGGATCCCATTCACAACGTAACAGAGAAGAGAGATCAGTGTGTTGTAAATAGAAGAGGTGCAGAAACAGTAAGGGGGATTCCATTTACAACAGTAAGAGAGAAAGCAGAGAGCAAAAAAAAAAATGAAAGCTAGACATGAGAGGGAGAGAAACAGGAGGGAGATGAGTGTAGCGTTAAACGACAAGTAGAGTGAGAAAAGGGGTAGAATAGGAGAAAGAGCAGAGAGAACCTCCTCATAAGCAGTGAGTGTACTGTTGTGCTTCATTGATTCTCCTCTTCCACTGGCTTAATGAGGAGTGTTTATTTGGGAGGGCTTTAGGGGAGCTGACAGTGGTTGTGACAGAGTGGAAGTGGCATGTGTGTCCCCTGCCCTCTTCATATCACCTTTGCTAACTGGACAGAGCAAATTGCAGGGATAATAACTAAATGAGGGGCCTAATCTCTCCACAATATTTAAACCTGAGCCCCATTTCTGGAGGACACACACTACTGGAGGCTAACACACAACATTGACACACGCAGAAACAATAACAGGCATTCACTTCCGTGAGCTCATTTATCAAACCAGTAAATCCACTTTTATTCTATGACATTGCAGTGGCACAGAGAAAGCCTGTTGAACATGGGAGTATGGTTAAATAGGCTACTTCTAACTGGCATTGAAGGAGGGGAGAGGGGTTCAAAAACAAGGGAAGTGGGATTGGCAAATGGACAAGAGAGGATATGAAGGAAGGTGTGATGGGAGGAGTGGCACTGTCAGGAGAGAAGAAAAGAAAGACCAGTGACAGCCTAGGCAGTTGAGACTCCAAGCTGATGTCATGACAAATCAGAAGGCTAGCTGAAGTTCCAACAACTAATACAGCAACTCCTACACACAGACAGCCTGTTGGTCAAATCCTCCCCTTCTCATGCAGGATAGTCCAGACAACTGCTACAAGGTCAAAGAGAGGGAGAGGAGAGATGCCCCCAGGTGTATCTGAGGCTGGCTTTGCACATTCACACACATTTCAGAAGCAAAATGAAACCTTGACATGAGGCCAACTGCCCTGCCAAAAAGTTTGGCTAACAATGCAGAGTACAAGAGAAAAGCCCACTAGACAAACTGGACAGCTTCAAAGGTACCGTGTTATAACATATATGTGTGGTCTGATGGTGTAGTAGAATCCCTGAGGGGATGCTATGGCTATATGGCTCAAACAGGCTATGTAGCATATTTGGACATCGAGTACAAGGAACAGTTGACACACAAACCCTGAATAATAAAGAGAATATGTGAAACCACACACACTGCCCCGCAGAAAAAACTTCCAGACAGTAACTGGAATACATGACAAGCCAGTAGCAGCACAGTAGGGTAGCAAAACTAGGCTACTCAAACGAATGGACGTGCCACGTGTCAGCATGTTAAAGTACAAACACACCTCTCCAATGCTCCAACCCTCCCTCTCCTTCTCTCTAGACACCCCGTCCCTCCTAGGGTAAAGCAGCAGTACAGTACCTGGTGGAGTCAGTCTTTCACCCCTAGTCTCCCCGCGTGCTGCACACCATGACCTCTCAATGCTCGCTGTGCAGCACTTCCTTAAACATGGTATTGGCGCTCAAGCACCAGGAGCTTTGTGTCAAACTGAAAACATACGTGCATGTAAAAAGGTCTAGGGGCGGGCCCCAGGGAAGGTGTGTGTACATAACTTGCTGAAACACACACACACACACACACACACACACACACACACACACACACACACAGAGAGAGATCACTACTCTTTCCAGGGCAGAGAAGTATCCCAACCCAAATCCAAAGAAACTTTAAAGTAGGCCACTGAAAACAGTGTGAATGATTTACCAGAGTCAAATCTATACTTCATAATCAGGGATTTGCAGTGATGCAGCATGCATCATTCAGTGGTGAGAGAACATTCTCATTCATGTATTAAAATGAAATCAGTGATCGTATGATGAGTCATTAAAATGGTCTTTCTTGTGTTTTCATGGGATAGTTCCTCTGGTGAGAGGGGGGGTGATAGAAAAAGGAGAAGAGAACAGACATGTGATGAGCGAGTTTGTTTGACGGATGGTGAGGGGCCATGTTTGGTCTCAGTGTGAGTGGCCAAAGGGACTGAGACTGACTGCATCAATCATATCTGTCTCATAGGAAGTCGGGGACGAAGGCACAGAGACAGAGTAGATGATGCTATAGTCAATCAAACACACACAAAAATCACACACACGTCTAGGGGGAAGCTATGAGATGTGAGACACCGGGAGACTCAGAGAGCAGAGAGAGACAACATAGATGGAACGGAGGTTTCAATTAAACAGACAGCTAGGCATGTGCTAATCATAGCTCAAGAGAGAGCTTAATATGGAGCAAGAGATCACACACACAGAGAGATAGGGCACTTCTGCACAGGCAGAGGCAACGCCTTCACACCAAAGTGTTTCCACTCACTGCCATGGCGACGCACTGTAGCCGTCAGCGAGTGCACGCAAACTGTGCCCCGTGTGTCGCTGGGTAGCTAGAATAACACACACGGCAGACGCGCACAGCAAGTCACGACACACACACAGTCTGCAGCCACTGCGCATCCCCCTGCTCGTCACAACGCTGCATCTTTCAGAGGGAGGTGGAGAGAGAGTGACTGCTCCTCTGGGAGTAGTATTGCTGTTCCTAGGGTTAGCAAGTTAGCACACTAATGCTAACCTCAGCCCTGTGTTGAGAACACGAGGGCCTCGAAGAGTACCAAGTACCGATCTGTGACTTGTTTTATCAGTAGGGTGGAAGGAAGAGGGCTAGATGAGAACTGCCCTGGTCTGTGGGTACGCTGGCGGTCGGTAGTCTCGTGTGTGTGTGTGTTTTACAGACAGCCAGCTAAACTCTGTGCTCCCACATATTGGAGGCCCAAATTCAAGCTTGCATCAGACTTGGTAGGGGGTAGGTCGCCGCAGGGCAGAGAGAGAAGGATAGAGAGAGAGGGCTTAAAACCCGCCCCTGTGAACAGAAGGGCTCTGGGCTGAGACACAGCCCTATAAAAAGCTGACTGGAAGGGGGAGGAAAGAGGTGAGCGCGACGGGAACCATTTAAGACGCCTTAACCGCAAGAGGGCCACCTGCCATTCAGCCCGGTGACCATGGCAATGGCCCCTGCGCATTGCGGAAGGGAGACATTGGGGGAGGTTGCCATGGCAACCAGCTGTGGCCAACTGCAACAGCTCTTAAGGCTGGGGGAGAGTGACACGGACCCATTTAAAGAGACAAGCCCTCTAAAAGGAGACCTTTCTATTCTTCAACCACAGGAGCACAGAGGAGGTTTCTCTTATTTGTCTGTAATACTTTGCCAGTATCCCCGAGGAGGGTATAGGGAATACTGTGAGGAGGGTGGTATGATGTTGCTGCCATGGCGCCAGGCTCCACTTCCCTAACAAGGTGCACAGCATACAGACAAGGATCAGGTGCATCATTTTTCAGAGTAAAATTCTCCCTCCACCTGGTGGTGTCATTCTAAAATCATGACATTAGCTACACTGACATTGTATTACACAGAAGCAACTCAGAAATAGAAATTGAACAGTGAGGGTGTGTGATGCTAGATAGTCAAATACAACATATGCTGTGCTTATAAGTGACAAGCTCTTCTGCCTCATATCTTCTCTACAAAGTGTGTTTTGTCATATGGAACTTGGATGGTCTGGTCAGATTAACAGCTAGGACATTGAGAATGTTTATGGGAAGTGATGGTGTGAGACGGTGAGTGCTATGTATGTGATCAATGGCAGTGATTGACCAGGTCTGTCCCTTACAGCAGACAGCAGGGCTATGGAGCCCCTCAGCAGGGCTAGAGCAGAGACAATGCAGCACAGAGACACAGAGAGTAGATACACAGAGACAGAGAGATACACACAGAAACAGAGATACACAGAGACAGAAAGGGCTTAAGGCCGTAAGGGGGAGATATGGTCGACAGACAGATGACAGGCCCAATTAAAGTGAATGAGGAAGCGGGGGAGAAAGGATGAAATAAAAAGAGAGAGTGTGTGAGAAAGAGATGGGAGGGGGGGATGACAGCAGCAGACAATGGAGGAGAGTCAGAGAATGAGTGAAAAAGAGAATAGAGAGTAAGAGAAGGGTGAGATGAATCATGATATGGTGGGTTGGGCCTGAAGACGTTGGTATACTCACTCTGAGCCTGCAGCCATTTCCAGGTATGAGGTGTCTGCTGTGTCCACCCCTACAGGGATCACTATGCTCATGACGTTCTTTGCTGATCAATTCTTGTCCTACTGAGTCCAGAGCATGGGAGTCCAAAACACTGAGGCATGCCAGCCACAGCACTCATTGCAGACATCTAAGTGCATCCACAAGGCCTGCCAACACACAGAGGGAGAGAGAAAGACAAGGGAGTTAGCATGGTGACAGTCACCTATCTGAAACTAGATCAGACAGACTGAAAACTGGGGTATTTCCAGGAATCACCATGATTCATAAATTCAGCTGTGTGAGATGTAGGTACTTGCTATCTGCTAGTAACATGGAAAATGAACAGCATGATAGGAATTTCCCTAGCAAAGCTCTCAAAGAGAACCCTCGCCCACCTCACTGGCTACCTGAGACATTCATGGATGCAAGGGGGTAGAGGAGCAATATACACAGACTGCCAGGAATGCAGGATGCTGCTGTGGCAGTGTTCCACCACAAGGGGGTGTGAGAGAACACAGAGCTCTGACTGGCAGCCATTAATGTAGGGGAAAGAAAAACGCAACACTGAGAGGCCATCTTTTCACCAAGCTTTATTGTTCTATTGAGCAGAACAGCACGCACACACTCTCGCTCTCTCAAACACACAATCCTTTAACGCTGTAATTAGAGCTGTCACAAGCCCCTGGCTGTCTGGATGTGAAAGCCAGTGTTAAATAGGCATCTTGTCTCACTTTCCCCCTCTCACACGGTTTGTTCAGCATTGCAGGTGGACAGGCGATGCATAGAAAGACTAAGTCAATAATTAACTCCATTAGGTGTCAGACAGACTGCAGCCTCTCTCGGATGAAGAGAGAAGTAGGACGAGGGACTAAATGGTTGGTTGACAGACAGAGGTAGCCACTCCCGCCAAGAGGCAATAACAATGCTATGTACATAGATTAAATAGACCTGTCCCAATTAGCCTATACACAAACGGTGGGTGCTAATGTACAGGCTATTATAGCTTATAGCCTACGTAATGCAATGCATGTGTCCAGACAGGGGCATATGCGCTGGCCCTGATACTGAGAGCACAGCGTTGTTGATAAGTGGGATTAGTGGAAGGGACACATGCCTAGACAAAATAGGATGGAGTTCACACCTCTGTGTGTGCGTGCACCAGCCCTATAGCAAAGAGGGCTCATCTCAGACACACTGCTATACAAATCTGGACATTTCAGGTTTACTAGACCACTGAAACATTTTTACAATCTCTTTAAACAGCAGGGCCCATATCACAACACAGCTTTGTGTGGCTCAAATAACAATAGAAACCAATTGTTGGTAGAACATTTCCCAGTAACAGGGCTCTTAGCCAGACCACTGAAATGACATAAAACCCCTTTGTGGTATCTCAAAGGCTCACTATGTTTTGGTGTAGTAAAAATCCCTTCCTTCGGAAACAGGCCATCTGTTTCCAAGAGTTTTGCTGTGATCGTCTCTGCCTCTGTCTAAGAGAATCCTGCTGTCACTGCTCAGGAATGCACATACACACAGCTCACAACCCCAACCCCCCCGCACAGACAGATAAACCAAACCCCCTCCCCTTCTAGACCCTTGCACACATTCCTTTGCTGGGAGGCACCCAGGGGCGCAAGCACACACACACTGCACCGGGGGCCAGACACATTCAAGACACACAAAAGGGGGGGTTGGAAAAAAGGCTAACGAGGACAGTACAGCATTCCTGACTAAATCTGAGTGCTGTGACTGCCTCCGACGCTCCTCCCACTTCCTTTAGCGGAGCCGTCTGTCACACGGGACCAACATGCCAAAAAAAGCAGAGGAAAAAGACAAATGCTCCCTCCAACTCGCTCCTTCTGCCCTCCCTTGCTGTGCCCCATCCACCCCACCCCCGCCGGATCTCTCTCCTCCCTGCACTTCCTAAATAAACCTCAGAGCATGGAAGGGAAGGGGAGTGCCGCAGACAGTGCTCCTAATTACAAAGAGGCTGAGAGAGAGAGAGAGAGAGAGAGCGGCTGTGAGACAGGCTGAGCGAGAGGCTGAGAGAAATATCCAAAGTAAGCATTAGCAATATGTACATTGTTACATCATGCCAATAATGCAAATTGAATTGAGAGAGAGAGAAAGGCTGCGAGAGAGAATGGTGAAGCGGAAAGGGGTGCGAGTACAAGAGGGAGACAAAGCAAAACATTATAAATGGCAGAACACTAGCTCGTCAAGCGAGGAGGAAAGCTGCAGCTCTCGTCCCCCACTCCCCCTTGCGTTCTGTCTGAAGTTCTCTCATCACGGATCTCACAGCGCTGCAGGGAGCCTTCCAAATGATCCATCTACCCTCTGTTTGGGAGAGGGGTGGGGGAGGCGCCCAAACTCCTGTATGGGCACTAGGGTTCCTCTAGCACAGGCACAGCAGCCTTCTGAGACTGTGTGAGAGTAGAGCAGAGACGAGAGCTGAGCCGACTCAACCCCCTCTTCTCATTTGCCCTCCTCCCTTTCCCAATCTCCCCTCCCTCACTAAGGCCACAGTCACGTCATTGTGTGGGGGAATAACTTTCCTTTTCAGACAGACCAGTCACTCTACTAAATTCAGCAGGGGAAACACACACACGCTCCCTCGTGCTAGGCTAGTTGGAGCCACTGTACGTCAGAGCTTGTTTTCATTGAGGCTCTTTGGGCCAAGTCTCAGTGTTTGATTTTGAGCCGGGGGAAGAAAACGATGGAGCGCTTCTAACTGAAGCTGCGCTCCTCCTTCCCTCTAAGTTCCCTACAGAGGGCTGAAGTGAATTCACACCATCCTCATAGGCCGAGTCATCGCAGCAGCCAGCCATGAGCGCACACACACCAAAATAAAAGACACTCCTATACACTGGAAAAAGGCACCATCAGAATGTCACAACCCTTCCTTTCACAGTGCCCAAACAGGGCTACTCTCTGCAGCAGCTGTCCTTCATTAATCACAGTGCCCAAGCTGCCAGGGCTCCCTCTGTGCTTTACCTCTGAAGGTGAAACCATACATCAATAATACAGGACATTAGAGATGTAGGTCTACATTGTCTATGTGTGTGTAAAAGATTGGGCACCACTAGCAACGAATAGACAAGTTCCACTGTGATGTTTACCCATTGACCACCTATAGCGCAGCAGCAAACTGCCCTAAAGGGCATTGGAGAGAGAATGATATTGCATCGTCCACATCCACGCTCTGCAGAGCACACTAACCAGCAGACAATTGCCCCAGGCCAGCACTGTGTGTGCGAGAGAGAGAGAGAGAGAGACAGTGTGTCCTAGAGGCTACTCTACACACATCAGCCTACACACTTTGGGTTTGTACCCTGTCAAACACACACACACAGGGGGTAAAGGAGGGATCTCCCATCTCAGGTGCAGGGTACAGCCAGCCAGCCAGGGTTTTCAGTGCAGAACATCCAGGTTCTGACAGCTGGTCTGGGGCAGCCCTGCTCTGGCCTACTCTCCCTCCGTACACCCTCCTCTCCCTAACACAGCACGGCCCCATTTGACATTCTTAAATCTGATAAGGATGACCGATGAGAAACAAAATCTTGGATTTGCGTCGAGCTCGCCTGTCCACCTGTGTGACTCAGTCTTATCTATATTAGGAAAGAAAGTCCACCTACTCAAACCAAATCAAATTAGACTGACAGGCTCAAATGCAGCTTTTCTGTGCCTGGTGTTAATTGTCGAGAAATTGGGTCACAATTATCACAATTGCAACATTTGGTTAAAAATGAGGCCTAGGTTTTTTTTTTGCCCATATCGGGCAACCCTACATGGCAGTGTGGAAATTATCTCAAATGAGTGCAGGAAATACAGAAATTGATAAAAATGCAAGAAATGGTTTTTATAGTGTTTTCAACCTCATCCAAAAATAATCTGAATGGAGAAAGACTCATTGAAATCACCCTAGGGCCTCACACTACTCATAAAGCTAATTCACAACTTTTTTATTTTTTAAAACACTAAATACCATCAAAAATGTGAAAATAAAGTGATTTGATATTTTGGCCATATCACCCAGTCAGAGACACTCCAGCCCCATTACAGCACAGTTCCATGATCGATTTCACAACTGGCGTTATATCACCAATCACCACATTCACCCCCACCTCCACTGAGTCTGCCCAGTACCCAGCGCACCCTGCACTAAGTAAGTAGTGTTAGCATGTAGCACAGCAACAGGAAGTGGGCGGGGCTAGGGAAGTATCAGGCCACCTATTTGGGAGGTAGTCTAACTAGTGAAAGGCCCATTTAACAAGGGATCCATTACAGCCCAGCACCGCAAAAACAGTTTACCTGAACCCTGTTTCCCTCTCCTCCTCTTGTGTGACCTACACGACCATGCTGGGCCTCAGAGCAAGGCCAGACTCCCATGAGCTACTAAAGGCATGACTCTAGCTCTACACAGAAAGGAGGACACTGGAGGCTTAGTGCCAGGCAGCCCCACAGGGTAAAACTACCTAGGCTGGCAGTGTACTGTTGTCACCCAGCTATATCTATACAGATGATAGTTTCAGGATTGAGTCTGTTGTTCTCCAAAGACAGAGGGAGCAACAGAAACACAAGTGGCACTATTTACAGTGGAGGATGAGGCAGGCAGAGAGGAAGTCAATAGATTCTCACTAGCCCCACTGAGCTGTGGCCTTCTTCTTTCCTACCCTTCTGCCCTACCCAGTGCAGTAAACATCCTGTATAATGAACCCCTTCACTTCCTCACTCTGTGGCCCACTGTCCTGGCTATTGGCAGCTCAAAAAGCCTTAATGACTTGTCTTATTGAGCCCTTCATGGATGCGTGTGTGCTCCTGGGATTGAGGTGAAAGGAAAGGTGTCACCCAGCAGCGAGAGCTCCCTGCCACACACTCCTCTGTCCCCCAGGGGGGGAGTGGCAGGCAGGCAGGCCACATCTCCCTGTCAACACAGCCAGCGAAACACCATATCAGGTATTTACAGCTGTGTAAGAGTGTGCAGAGAGGGGGCACCCACCAGGGGAGTGAGGAGAGAGAACCAGAGAAGGCAGTGTGAGTCAGTGTGTGAGGCAATTCAAATAAGGTGCAGATAGGGAGACTGTTACAACGCTACGAGACAGTGACATGGTTATGGTAGCATGGCGTCTAGCACCAGGACAGAGCGCAGGCCACTGTCCCTTTAAGAGGAAGAAGAGGTAGGTGACTGTGGATTGTGTATTATATACCAGCCTCTGATTAGACACAGCAGGCCCGCTCTCATCCAGTATTTATGTCCACACAAAAGTGATAATTTTTTACTGAATTCAGGGAGGCCAACATCAGGGGAAACAGATTTTTACTGTGTCAGCTACATCCATACACACAGGCCTCGTTTCTTGTCAGAGGGTTCCAGCCTGCAGTTGTTCTGACGAACGGAGCGGTTCAAACTGGTGTCTATTTTACTTCCCGACAGGGGCCCAAGTCTCCCAAGGTCTCTCTGCATCTAAGTCTCCACTGCATGAGTGACATCACAAACGTATCATGACATCATTCATTCGGTGGAGGATGAATCCCACTACGCAAAGCTAAGCTGTGGAAATACTAGAGGGAGCAGCATACAGCAGTCTGAGGCCTTAGATTACCCCCACTGTTGACAGGCATTTGTGAAACAAGCACCTGTGTCAGTGAAAAGAAAGATCAGGAGTCACAAGCAAATGAGTGCCTGTATCAGTGTGTCAGTCAGTCAGCTGTGGCAGCGACCTACACAGCTCTCACTAGGCTCCTCTGGAGAAAGAGAGCAGCTGCACAGCCTCACTGTGGGGAAAACTGAAAACACCTCTGCCTCCAATGATTTGGCCTCCTGTCCTCAATTGGCAGAGGGGGAATTAACATAACCCTCGCCTCATAAGGACACAGAAGCCTAATTAGGGCCGTCCTGGAGAACCAAAACAGAATAGATTAATGGCCGTCTCTCTCGGCAGTCTCCATCCAAGATGGCCACAAATCCGGATATTTTTCTGTTCATGTGAGCAGGAGTCTCATCTTAGGCTATGGCAACATGGGGTCATGAGGAGAAAAGGAGGAGAGAAAAAAAACACTGGGCGACTGTCTCAAACTGGCATTTGGACAGAGGCTGCCAAAGTTTGCGCCACAGAGAAGTATCCAGCTTCTTTAGTTTGTCTCACATGCCAGAAGGGAGGAGGGAATGGAGCTGCCTGCCTCACACCATCCAAAAGCTAGAACCACCACCAGGGGACTGAGGCATACTACTGGGAATGGGGCCTGAGCTGATGGAAAAATGTCACAACACATGAAAGGAAAGACATGCATTGTCAGGAGAAGATTGTTTGGGCAAAGTGGAGTCACGTGTACGTGCAAGGTGTAGCCAGGCAGATTTAAAAAGTATTGTTGTGGCACTGGGGCTCCTTCTCATTTCTATAATGGGTGATCTAGAGCTCCTCACTGGGCAGCTGTGTTTTATCATGAACTCTCAACACGATCACCAAAACAACAGACAAAAAAAACCTGGCCATTTATTTTCATTGTTGGGTTATTTGATGACGGGCATCTGTTCTGAGCCTGTGACGAGCTGAGAGGGTGAGGGGGCAAGAGAAGGGCAGCAGGTCTTTGTCAATGTCAAAGGGAAATAACCAAGTCACAGCTGTTGTTTCATTCCTCCTTCACAAAACTCAACACCTCTGACCACCAGGTAGGACTTGGGAAACAGCCTGTTGTTTATCTATTCATGAATTTAATGTGAATTAGGCAAATTCAAATTAGGCAAATCCAAATTGGAAAAAACAATTGAGACAAAGTAGCCTATGTTCCAAAGAGCTAGGCCAAACCACACTGAAATCTTTCTAGCTAATTTAATGACAGTTTCTTGTACTAGGCATACCCGAACACTGGTAAATATTACACAAGCACATCGTTCCAGCCATAATGACACACACTATGGTTGTGACCGGTTTCCTCTATGGTTCATATCCACAATCAGTGTCATGCTTTCCTCCTCAGTCGAGCTGACCTTTAGATAATCACTACTTATTAACTACATTTTAGAGGTCGACCGATTATGATTATTCAACGCCAATACCGATTATTGGAGGACCAAAAAGCAGACAGAATGATCGGCCGATTTTTGTTTGTTTGTAATGACAATTACAACAATACTGAATGAACACTTATTTTAACTTAAATAATACATCAATAAAATCAATTTAGCCTCAAATAAATAATGAAACATGTCCAATTTGGTTTAAATAATGAAAAAACAAAGTGTTGGAGAAGAAAGTAAAAGTGCAATATGTGCTATGTAAGAAAGCTAACGTTTCAGTTCCTTGCTCAGAACATGAGAACATATGAAAGCAAGTGGTTCCTTTTAACATGAGTCTTCAATATTCCCAGGTAAGAAGTTTTAGGTTGTAGTTATTTATTATAGGAATTATAGGACTATTTCCCTCTATACCATTTGTATTTCATTAACCTTTGACTATTGGATGTTCTTATAGGCACTTTAGTATTGCCAGTGTAACAGTATAGCTTCTGTCCCTCTCCTCCCTCCTCCATGGGCTCGAACCAGCAACACAACGACACCAGCCACCATCGAAGCAGCGTTACCCATGCAGAGCAAGGGGAACAACTACTAGAAGGCTCAGAGCAAGTGACATTCGAAACTCTATTAGCGCATGCTAACTAGCTAGCCATTTCACTTCGGTTACACCAGCCTCATCTCGGGAGTTGATAGTCATAAACAGCACAATGCTTGACGCACAACGAAGAGCTGCTGGCAAAACGCACAAAAGTGCTGTTTGAATTCATGTTTACCCGCCTGCTTCTGCCTACCATCGCTCAGTCAGATACTTAGATACTTGTATGCTCATCAGATTATATGCAACGCAGGACACGCTAGATAATATCTAGTAATATCATCAACCATATGTGGTTAACTTGTGATTGATTGTTTTTTACAAGATAAGTTTAATGCTAGCTATTGCATTCGCGTAACAGGCAGTCTCATTGTGGAGTGCAACGAGAGAGAGGCGGGTCGTTTTTGCGTTGGACTAGTTAACTGTACGGTTGCAAGATTGGATCCCCCAAGCGGACAAGGTGAAAATCTGTCGTTCTGCCGCTGAACGAGGCAGTTAACCCACCGTTCCTAGGCCGTCATTGAAAATAAGAATGTGTTCTTAACTGACTTGTCTAGTTAAATAAAGGTATATAAAAAAATATTTAAAAAAATCGGCACCCAAAAATACCGATTTCCGATAGTTATGAAAACTTGAAATTGGCCATTCCGATTAATCGGTCGACCTCTACTACATATGTGCATATAGTGAGAGAATGGGTAGCCTAATGATAGTGAATTATGAGATATTAAAATCGTCCTGTCTAGTCATCGTGTTGCTTTCTACAAACATGAGTTAAGACTAGTAGCCCACTTACTGTTAAATGTGGTAACTTGGTCCAACTTGCCAAAATGGGTGGGAATGTTTAGTGTTGGACAAAGCATGAGGTCAAAGAAGAGTGGGGGTGGCAATAAACATCATTGTTCTTTATACAAAGTGCTGGGTTTATATCCTGTTATGCAACTCCTCAATATGACAACCTGCTAATAACATAGCCAAATTCAGCAACTAGAATAAATCTGAGCTGACGTATATTGCGTTGTTGTAGTAGTATCTGTATATACATCCTGCTCTTCAAATACAATGCATCACGAAACACAATATTAGCAAATAAATGTGATTGAACGACATGGGGGGGGGGGGCTATTAGCTAACCAGACAGTTGGCCAGCGAATCTCAAACTTATGACCTTAAGTGTATGTTTGTATCAAAGGCGGACATTGTCACTATTTTAATGTACGACAGAAAGCAGTCCTTATTAATCTATCCCATTGTGCACTAGCTTGCCCGTGACTGTGTGTCGGCGTTGCAGTCAGCTCAGCCGATAGGGGTGTGGAGGGCTGAACGTAGCTATTAAATTACCACAACATCAAGCCAAGCCGCCATTTTCATAGCGCTTTTCTAAGGACGGCAAGAAAACCGTGTAACTGGGGGACGGACACTCGCCACGAGAAGAAAATCCCCAAGAAAGCAATCAATCGTCTTTCAGACATTCTTACTTAAGTATCAATCTGTCGATACCGTTTATGTGTAGTTATTATTAGAAAAATGTAGAATCTCGTCGATAATTTAGCCAGCTGGTTAGCTAACGAGCCATGCTAGCTAGCTGCAATGGCTTTCAAAGATACAAAACGTTGGCTAGCGAGTCTCGACAAAGGAACCATTTTCTCAAGCTACATAACTAGGCGGCTAACGAATTATATTGGGCCTCTTCGTCTTAACATACATAAGGGAGTTATTGTATCAATATTTGAAGCTTGTACTACTACCCGACTGCTACACCAGTTGTAGTACTTAGCTAGCTAATATTAGCGTTCGAACTGCGGTAAACGTCGTTACGCTGGCCAACGAGGTCTTTAACATGGAAAGATTAGCTACCTAAGCTAGTTTAGTAAGGCAACTTGGCACGTCATGGTGTGAACAATGCGCAAAGTTCACACTTGCTGAATATACGTTCTCGCAGTTTGATTTCACTTTTAAATAACATTTAAATAACATTGAGACTATTGTAACCAATCGCACGGTCAAATAAGCTACATTGTCAGTGGAGGCAAGATTCCCCGATTTGAGTATGCCCCCTCCACTGAGGTATGGTCCCCTCCCCCACGTTTGCAGCAGTTAAACCACATACCCTCTGAATCTAAATTAAGGGATGTAATGCATTTGTCAACTAGGAACAAAATAGAATGGTGGGCGTTTATCGGTCCAATAGCCGTTTGTTCATCTAGTGACAGAAGGCCTCTAGTTTTATATATAAAAAACATTTACACAATTGTGGACATGCGATTGAACTTTGACCAGAAATATAATGCAACTACGTATAATTTTCTGGAAATTGTAGTCTTTTGTTATCTATATGTAAACAAAAGCCCTGTCAATGCCTTCTGCGCAACACCACATTTTGTGGACTAGCTGGCTACTCAAACGGAAATAAACCTTCATAGGATCAACAAGAAGTGCACTTCCAACCACATATGAAAATCTAACTAGATAACGAGCACGGATGTGTTAAACCAAGGCAGTCCAACAAATACTGCAATACAATTCATGATTGACTTGTTCTGTAAGTACAATTTTACCACTAGCCTATTGCATGGGAGTACATTGGCAAACTGACCATCCTTTGGGGGCTGGTTGAAAGAGAGCGGGGTAGTTCTCCATGCCACCTAGTTCGACTGCAACAGCATACTGACATTGCAGGTAAAGCGAACTAGCCAAAATAGTTAATGTTTGATATTGTATTGCTTCCCTTTCTCTTCATTAACAATCCAATGTTATTCAACTGCATTAAGTAAGCGTGCTAACGTTTCAGAAGCAGCCAGTTGAATCTAAAATTCAAATGCGCTAACGTTAGCTAGCTAAACACTGCACTGTCTAACTAGCAAATGCTAACAGTTGCTAGCCAGCTAATACAAGCTAACGTTACACCAAAACAATACTATAATTCTGGACTAACATTCTAAGTAAGTGGCTCACTTAAATTTTAAAAAACTAATTTCCTACCAGAAAGTTAATTATCAACTTCCATCTAACTATAGCGCCATCAGCATCCACGTAGCTAACGTTACTAGCTACAGTAGCTAGCCATGAGAAACCAAGTCGGCAAGCAGGCTAGGTAGACTAACTTGGTGAGCTCTTGAAACTAAGACAACCTATGAGGTAGTTTTAAAGCGTTTTACTTACAGTTAAAGTCCACTGTAGATACCCTGAATAAAGAAACAGAGACCTGGGTGAGACCCCCGTCGCTAGAGCCTCGCTCTCTACACAACCAAAACAATAGCTACTTCACTCCAAACTGCGGCTCTATAAGGTTTAAAAATATTTAGACTGATATCAATCTTTTTTAGAGACTCCCCCTACTGTAATGAATTTTCGTTGGTAATTATTGGAACCCAATAATGACAGTCAGTTCCGAACCGTTAAAATTGTGTCCTACCTACGCCGACTGTTAGAAATTAGATCCCCTCTACCCTGTCTCTTTTCCCTTTGCAAAAATGGCGGCCCTGGCAGGACTGCCGTGACTCCGCCTCCTCCAGCCCATCAACCCCTAACCCGAGCCCCGCCCCTACACTCTCCGGGGTCCACAGGCCAAGATTACAGGGGCGCCGTGAAATGAGATGGCTACATGCGCGTTCACGCGTCCGTTCTGTTCTGTAGTTTTGTGTCTGTAGTCCAAATCTTGTCGCTATAATGCCACTATGCAGGATTTGTTAGTTCAGTTGCAACGAGTTGGTTCTAGAATATATATCCTCTTGTTTATAATCCTAATTTATACAATATGATCTCCAAACTTAATATATAACAAATGTAAACATTCGTAGGATTGATAAGAATCAACATCTCAGATTGTGTCAGTACAGCATCTCATGTTCAGCAACTCATTAAAAATGAATCCATTACCATGAATGGAATAATACCTCTTTAATTGTCAATGAAAACGTTTCATAAACATTTACATTTTCCTTCAACTGCTTGAAAGATAAAGCAACATGGTGCAACACACAATTACAATACATGACAGACAATACAAGGCATAGACTAAACTCATGTATATAGTCCTGTATGTTTTTTTTATTTTCAACATGCATCTGAGAACAATTTGTACACTTTGATGTGTGAGGGGGTAAAATTAGGGTGGTCAGTGCTTGACTTGGGCAGAAGTTTACTGGAGCTGCGTACTGGCACTTCAGATTATCTACTGCTTGGGTTCCTGCACCTTCTATAGAATATTAGCTCAAAAGTATTGTGGAGCTCCTGCACCTGAATATAAACAGTACCCAAAATGAGTACTGACACCTCCAGTATTTCAGTCCAAGTCAAGCACTGTGTGTGTGTGTAGTCAATGCAGTTTCTTAGCAGCCAAGGACAAAGTCTGGTTGCTTTTATTACTTCCTCTGGAGGAACTTGTTGAATTGTCAGCCCTTTCCCTCCTGTTTCACACTTCTCTCAACTGCAAAGCAATCTGATGTGCTTTTGTCAACCATATGACCATGATGTCTGGCACAGAGACATACCATGTTCTACATCTATGTATGTCTGCCATCTCACCACCGCTCATGTCTCAAAGATTCATTCATTCAAGTGCTCGTTTCACTTTTATAGGTGATCCTGCTGCAAAATGTGAAACTTTATTAAAATAGAAAAAACAAACAGAAATATATTGTATTGTCACTGAGGTCCATGACACACCTTCTGTTCCTGCTACAAATAAAACAAACTAATGAATGGCAATTATTAGGCCCTAGTTACCAGAGTTTGAAATTAGCATCTAATTCTGCTGCCCAAGGCAGTAGGAGGAAACAAATATCTTCCACATGAGACCGTGCTTTCTTTGATTTAACTGAAGGCAAGGTGGGTGGCAGACAATACTGACCAATATCAACACAATCTACAAATGGAAGCATCGTGCTATTGTTAACAAGTACATGTAATTCATAATTGCTGTTACATTATTCCAGTCTCCCCCCCAAAAACTGCAGTATTATGAATACATGTTATATGTAGGCTTAGTTCAATAATACTGACAACAATGCGTATAGGCTACAAGAGGTCAAGGCAAACGGATCGTCGCATATGTAAAGTAAAACATCTCCATGGCCAATTTTCAGAGTATATCATCCACACAGATTCATTTTCTAAGAGCTAAAGAGGTGCGTCCAACAATGAATAAAAAAATACGTTGGACATGTCGTGTACGTGTCGTTCGAATTAAGGCGAAGATACAGTGGCTCCTGCGAATCTTCCAATCCTGTTCACATATACAGTCATTGCCTGTTCACATGACATTACAGTTCGACCTCCCCTCCCCCACTGAGCTCTAGCCAAACCGCATCCCCGCGCGCACGCGTAATACTGAAACTGGGCTTTCTCGTCTGTTGGTTGTATCAGATCGTCTTGACAGAGTAGATGAGCCTTCATAACTGCTACAACTATACTCATTTCGGAAATCTTAAAGCGAACGTAGGTGATATTGTACAACAGTCGTTGGGCTATAATACGGTATATATATATTTTTTGTACTTGATTCAGAGTGTAGGGTTTTCATAAAAACACTATTTGGAGACGTTATCAAGAAGTAGCCTAGTCGGTTTCCGGGCAGTTTGATTCGGATGAGATTCGGTGGTAAAATATAACGTTCTCTCGTTTTCGCAAAATGGCGTTCTTGTTTTTATAGATTGACATTGCTCTCAGCCAATGGTGCATGAATTGGCCTGTTTTTGCAGAAATGGTTGGCTTCTGATGACATCATTCGGACATCGGTTGTAGGCGGGTTCTGAGCTGTGAGGGGAGAGTGGCGCAACCGGAGAACTTGCAGAGCCAGGCGCCATTAGGGCTGAGTCAAGAAAACAATGCTTTGGAATGCAAGATAAATACGGGATGAGCAATTTATTGCTGTTCGACGATAGGAATTACTCAAATGAACTCGCCATTCAACGTATTGTATGCAGATAGCTATAGATCACTTTCCGTTATTTTTGTGAAATTGCAACAACGCAGCTGGTGGAAAATAAGATGGCGCCTGCCGTTAACGAGCATGCACGTGCATAAAGCGCACTGACTAGGCGGCGGCACTGCGCGCACTCCCGAAAGGAGTGCGGAAAGCATCGTTTCTAAACCATGCTCTTAACTTTTTGTCGTTAAGTCGTGTTTGGACTTGTCAGTTGATACTATATTGTTTATGTATTTCCTGTTCTGGCATTTAAACCGAGAAGCAGACTGACGAGCCAACTTATAAGTCGAAACATGGATGGATGGAAAGTAACGGTCAATGTCTATGAAATTGTAAAAGTGGCAAACAAAAGCTGAACTGAACATTGGCCTGAAAGGGAAGAAACTTTTCTGCAGGACTTTAAAGTAACAATTCGATTACAGCTGGATACATTACATTTGATGGAACGCGAAGTTAGTTGCAAATTTGATATTGTAAGTTTCCACCAGAAAAAAAGCAACTGTCAAACCGCTTAGCTGTTGATAGGGAGCTTAGAGCCTGTCCGCCATGTTGTCCCACTCGGTTCTCAGATTCATTAATCAGTAAATGGCGAATACTTTTCACAATTACCCAAGAGAAGAACTGCTCTCGTAATTTAAATGCTCATTAACCATTTGTACCTGTTATGCCTGTCTTTTGTCACTTGATTTTTTAATTAAACTTGACTGCCGTCCTATAATATCCCTCCACCTTAATTTACTATACTGGATGCAAAACAAATGCACTGCATTTTCTACTACTATTCACCACTCACCCATGTCATGGAAGACATATAAACATTAAAGGAAGGAGGTGCATGACGTTCCAACACAAAACCTTTACTCAAGAGGAAGGACTGCCATGACCACCAACCGTCCCTTCTCAGTTGTCAGTTTCTAAAAGGTTGCACAGAAGCACGTATGCATTAATTCACCATGTCACAACACAAGCTTCCAGCATTACATTTTCATATGAAAAATTAAATACACATTTCCCAAATATTTGCTATACGATTCCCTTTTAAGAGTTTCATACATAGATGCATTTACAAAATCTACTTCTGTAACTACCTAATATACATATACACGTATATAAAGGGCTTTGTCTCCATCTAGTGTGCAAAAGTGGTAGCGACACGAGTCGATCCATTTCCTGAACAACCCTCCATCTCGACCAATCATAGCGCTGGTTGTTGGTTGGTCGCCCTCTGTGTCAAGGTGGAACGACATTTTGAGAAAACAGCACTGGGGGAAGAGAGAAACAACTATGTCTTCTTTAGGAAGGGTCATGGGTGTCCTTAGGGCCGGGACGCAGCTTCTTACACGTGGACCTCAGAAAATAGTAACCCGAAAGTAAGTAGCGTTACTGGTGTTATAAACGTTAGCTAGCTATGTGCTAAGGACGAAAGGTTGACTTCAACATCGTCCTTCATAATTAAATAAACATTATCAATCACACGTCAGCTGTACACATATTACTGTCTTCTTAGCTTTAAACAGTAACGTTTGGCTATAGCTTATAACTAGATTACAAGTTAACCAACTAGCTAGCAGTCTGACAGTAGGCCTACCAACCGGATGTCCAGAGGTAGGCGCCATGATCAGATGTTAACCCATTGGGTTGTTGGGTTTAATCAAATGTGTAGAGCGTAGCTACATCATACTGGTATACGGTGATGGGGTGTAAACAGTGATACCCTCAGTGCTCTCGTTTTCTGTTAATTTTCAGAGCTGGTGGTGGACCACACATAGAGGCCCAGTACAGGCAATTCCCACAACTCACCAAGAGCCAGACGTTCCAAGCAGAGCTCCTCAGCAGTGCCATGTGGTTCTGGATCCTGTGGCACTGCTGGCATGACCCAGATGCAGTAATGGTGAGTTAAATGTAGATTAGGCTCCTAATCATAGTTATGCCTGGTATGTCCTGTCTGATCTAGTTTTGGCAGTTCATAGAGTAAAGGATGGAGACAAAGCTGGTGTCTGTCAAGCAGACTTAACCCCATAATGCCTCTTCTCTCAGGGTCACTTCCCATGGCCTGATGCATCCGCATGGACAGATGAGGAACTGGGGATCCCAGCTGACGATGAGGAATGATGTGTCCTCTACCCCCAGGTGTGCCTTTTGTCCTGTCTACATCAGTCTTCTCCACAACAGGATCTGTGACGCATCCAAGGGATGTTTGTCAATGAGAATGTCTTGTCCTCTGATGAAAGATTATGATTATCTGTTGCATGATGAACACAAACTGTTGGTTAGGATGGGAAATGGAATGCTTATTCAGTTAGTACAGTAATGCGATTGTTCATGCACGAGAGCCCTTTTGTAACAAGATGTGTTAGTTAATATGCCCACTTCAATTAGGTTCCTTACTGTAGCAGTGGCATGTTGTATAAGTATATTGTAATAGTACTTATCTCTTTCTTGCATTTCTAGACCTTGTGTGTGTGCCCGGTCGCTACCTGGAGGTTAAGGGTGTCCCGAGAGGCTTTGTTGTACATAGACAAATAAAATTCAATTTATTCTAAAACATATCTTTGGGGTGTGTACATATGGAACTCAATGACTGTTTTTGAATGTGTATAATAACTCCTAGTTCTAGTCGTTTCCTGTATAAAAAAAAACAATAACCGCATCAGTTCATTTTTATATTTACAGGTCACTTTTGAAATGCTGAAACAGTCAATGCATTAAGTAACAGTGTCACAGTAAGCCAGTGTTTATGGTTCAAACCATCTGAAGGACTAATGCAGAGAGAAGAAACATGACCATTGATGGAAAAAAAAAAATGCAAATAGATTTGCATGTAAGAGTTTACGGTAAATACTGTACAATGAGAGAACTGCTGCTAATAACAAACCCTGCCTGCAGGCTAGCTCTTGTGCTTATTATTACACAGACGAGTGGTGAGGACTTCAACATGCAATAAGAGTTAAGGTGGAAATGTCTGGCAATTGGATTCAACACTATTCTGTGGAGGGGAAGACATGAAAGTAGTGTGATCTTAGTCATTAGGTGAAATCTCATTAAGGGCTGAGCGATAGACCACAATTACACCAAGGTTTGGTGCACTGCAAGTTTAAATCATAGCACAGCTTTCAAGTCAGATACTGTTCAAAGGGTGCTATTAAAGTTACTTGGTGACTAAGTAAGTCGATGTCATTTAGTGAAATACTCTGTAGACTAGAGAGAGGGTGTCTAAGGATGTCGGGACAAGCATTTAGCTCAACAGGTACAAGTGGTGTTTGGGAGGGGGTCTGTCAAAAGGAAGATTTTGAATGTCTTGGATGTAGAGTTAAACTTGTTAAGTAGCTAGGCAGAGCTTGAGCATAGATGGTCATCTCCAAATAGAGATGTTGATTTCTTCAACTTGGTCAATTCAAAAGCACAACTGCTTAGTTAGATGAGAAAGAAGTGGAACAGGAGTCTGGTTGGAAGAACTTGCCTTAGTAGTGTACATAATGTAGCTGGTGATTAAATCAGAGGTCATATCTGTGGCATCATTCCCTGAGAGTGAATAACTACAATTCCAAAATCAAATCACACACTCACTTCAGCACCATATCATACCATATCACCCCCCCCCTTCAAATTAAAAGGACCACCAAAGATTTGTTAGCCTACTTGACGTTGTCTATAGGGGTGGTAACTTTTTGGAGTCACAGCATTACCCATTCTCTTAACACACAACCCCACTAACCTTTGGAAACCAGAAGATATATAGGTTCAAATCAAGTTAAGAAACCCTACTTGGACAGAATAGAAGTGGAGAAAAAAAGTTTAAGTTAGAAATTATCTTACTGACCTACACAATATATCATGACCACATATACAATAAGCATAAGAGAGAATAAAAATAAACCCCTTTCGAAGAAAATTTGAGGTTTACGGACAAAATATAATAAAATCATCATTCACCTCAATTAATAAATACATAATTCAGAATCCATAAAAAAATAACATTAAAATAACTTCTTTTTTTAAAACTTGAAATAAATTAAGCAGGATATTGTACAAGTTGTTTTTCAACCAAGTAAACAACTTACACTATAAAACATTTCTTATTGAGGCAGCACTCTGTGTTAGTCTCCCTTTGACCATCAGAGGACAGCAAAATCATTTCGATTCTATATAGTGGAGTATGGCTTTCGTATGACCTAGCAAGCATTAAAGCATGTGAAATTCAAAGAGAAACTTATGATGAACTAATGCAGACAGGTTAAAATGTCACAGTTTTAAAAACCCATCAGGTTTACCCCCCCCCAAAAACAGTGCAATGATACATTTGGCAATCGTCTTTAAATAGATGATTGACAATGTATCAGGGAATGCTAACCAAGAGAGTGCTGCCTCAACGTCATTATTGCTGGTGTGATTGAGATAAGGGGAGTTGGGAGCATGGAGGACGTACAAACATTAAGCACCATTTCGAAAAATTAGCTTAGCACTTTCTTCCCTCAGGGCCAAAAAGGACCCTGCTAGAGAGAGCCCTGACACGGCGCCAGGTGGGCCAATGCCAGTCTGTGGAAAGCCAGCGTGTCTATCCCAACTTCCATCTTGTCC